>NC_052504.1:100184939-100274939 GCF_014356525.2 Nilaparvata lugens
CTAACAGAAACGGTAATAGGTCTGAAATAAAGTAACTGGCTAATATCGCCAAATAGATAATAACTAAGATTAGATAGCATCAGCTTGTTCTGGCTAAATGGTACAAGAACCTAAAAAGGATTTGAAGGAAGTTTATTGCTCATAAATAGATTATTATATAAATATTTGAAGATTGAGGTTATGTACATGTATTCACGGATCGGTGACCTAGAGATCGATCAAACCGAGGAACGTAGAATCTGACCAAAACCCCTTGGCAGAGCTTTATTGCAATCAGATGGTGTGCAATATGAAAAAAACACCGTCCACGTGGCTAATTATTAGGTAGCATGGAATTAATATTAATGTATAGAATATTAACTAGCATGCAAGAGCATAAATAAAAAACCAAATAAAAATAATTTAATGTATTCAGGAAATAAGAGTTACCAGGCGCATGAATACCGAATAAAATTTGCATGCACCAATAGTAAAACGGCAGTTAATAGGCGGCAACTGTAGGCCAGTTCAAAAATATTTCTATATATTTATATAAATGTACTAGTTTTGTGTTAAAATTTTGTATAATCTATGTTATCGATATGGCTCGAATGCAAAGAAATTATTAATCATATAATCTAAGCAATATTTTGGCATTTTTTGTAAGATCTATTTGAACCTAATGGCGGAGGACTAAGATATTTAAATTTTATGCTAATTTGAAAGTCGGAAAGAGGATCTGTAAAACTTGAAAAAGAAGAACCAGCACTCGCCAGCCAAATGCCACCATAAGAGGACCCCAAATATTTTAGAGCGTAGTACCTTACTAATGATTTTGTAAAAGTTAAAGTTAAAGTAAATTATTAAATTTCTTAAAAGACTTCGTGATGCTATTGTGAAGCAGAAGTCATTTTCATTTTTAATTAAATTTATAACCCCTTGGAAGAGACGATTCCGGCTACCATATTCCCGGACCACATGGAGTTGGATCGACATCGGCGGCTTACAAGAAGATTTTCGACACGTGAGTGATTAAATTTGAATTAGTGATGGGCGCCCTAGTGCTTCGAATTAATCTGATGATCAAAGCTAGCTCGCCGAAAGGGTTTTATTATAAATTGAGAAATTAATAAGAGTAATACTTGCGCAAGTAAAATTAGTATTAAAGGTATTTATTTGAAAGAAGAATATAGATCAATATTTTAGAAATTTCTATTAAATCAAAGAAGTACGAAATCTAGGCTATTAAAACATATGCATATAATATTTAATTTTTGCAATACAATTTGCGATAATTTATTATAGTTCTAATTCACTAGATGAATGGCTCTACCTATTCCGTCAGGTGCCGAATCTTGCACCCTGAGATAAAAATATATATTCGATACAAATAAATCTACTAAATACTAGAGATTTTAATATATATATATATTTGGATTATTAGTGGCTAATTTATCAAGCTGATCTTAGAGCACACATTTTTTGATTGAATTATCCAAGTCGACAAGTATTAGCAAGCGCATATCGCAGCTACATGCAACAGAATGCATATGATTTTAAGATAAAGGCACATGGTAATGATTCGTGCCATAAATCTAGAATATAAAGTTTAGCCTGTGATATTTTTATTGATTTCAATTATTGTTCTATTTTTATATTATATTTTTTATCGCTCTATATATTTTTTGCCTCGATTGATCTTTGCATTATTTATGTAATATATGTATGAAACTTTCATGGTGTGCAATTTATTTTTATTCCTCAACTCTATAGTATAAGTATCATTTATATATATATTTATTATTTATTGAATTACAAGAGTTATAGGAGAAGCCCATATCTAGGCCTATCAAGATTTTTTAAGACTGAATACTATTAGAAAACCACGACCTAATTATATCAAATCTCATGCTTTACCGACTGATGCCAAGCAGGAGGCTAATCGTTATTTAAATATAAAGAATAACGTGACATAAAAGACATGGCGCCCAACGTGGGGCTGATGATGAGAGCCAAGCTCATCGAAAAATTATTCGAAATTAAGTCAATAACCATATTGAAAATTATAGATAACTTATACGAGTTGTGAGGAAAACTGGCGAAGGAAATTTGTATTACTTTTTGGGGAATCAATAGCTTTAAATAAAGAGAAATTATATGTTTTAAAGAAAATTTTATATTATTAGTACTGTAAAAATTACATGTCTATAGAGAGAGATTATATTTTACAAGCCGAAACTGCTATTACTTTCTAGTCAAAAATATATTATGTGTTTAAGCCGGTTGGAAAATAAGTCACAGCCTGTAAACTAGCCAAGAATAAATCAACACAAAACATTGGGGGCGCTAGAGCATTATAAAAAACTTAAGTATAAATACCTTGTTGTAAGAGTATCCAAACACTTTACACATCACTGTTCACTGTAAGTCCCGGTTTGTGTCTCTTTTTTAAGCATTTTTGCTTATCATTTATCACTTTTTAATTAGCATTTATCATATTTGACATAATGAATCACACTCCCGCAAACTCTGAAGTTTCATATATGTACGGAGGTTGCACAGATCCCACTTTGTCGACTCCAAGCACATCAAACCCCACCACGGTAGATGCCAATACGCCACGAGAAAGGGAACCAGGAAGCGTCGGGTCGATAGTCTTCGATCCACCAGGTCTGCAACCTCTATCATCCACTCGAATCGACGCCGCTGACACACCATTGAATCAACGGATAGTAGAGATCAACTTTGAAGGGGGCGAGGAGCAGCCTGCAGAACCCGCATCGCCGGAGGCCGAGTCACACCTGGGCAAACAAAGTATATTTTCAATCACAGAATTAGATCCGCTTCAAAAGGTAATAATGGAACAAACTAGCAGTACTTTCAATATTATGTTACAAAAAACAATGGATAATATGATGCAGGAGATTAAAAAAGAGATTGCTACAGTAAAAGAGGAAAATAAACAAACAGTGGAACAGGGCATGAAAGAGACCGCAGGCGCTATAAAATCAGTAGAACAACGGTTGGATAATATTGAAACTAAAGTAGAGAATCATAGGGAAGAATTAAAAGCAATGATAACCCTACAAAAAGAAAGTCAGGATAAAGTTACGGCAGGATTATCGGAAAGGTTGGATACGGTTACATGTGAACTCAATGAAAGGATAGATAACCTAACTACACAAATCACTACACCTATTCAGGATATAACAAATAACATTAAGGCCGATTGCCACCAAGAAATCCACAAACAAATTACCGTTGCCAATCAAGCCTTAACAACTACAGTTGACAAAAATATTAACAATATTAAAGAAATACAAAACAAACAGATTAATATGTCCACAAAAATGAACCAACTGCAAGGTAGCATCAACCAAAATACAGAAACCTGTAAAGCTTTAAACGGAACTCTACTAATTCAAAAATCCACTCTGACTCAATTAAATCAAGAAATAAACGCAAACAAAATTACACATAATAGTCAATGGCAGATAACACAGGAAAAAATAATAGCATTGGAAAATCATATTCAACAACAACCTCAAGGGATTCAAACAGACAACCTCAACGTACATAGTATATTACAAGGACTAGGAAAATTTGATAACACTGATCGCCATTTGCAACCTCAACCATTCATTGATCAGATAAAATTAGTACAAACTCTTGCACCTACCTCTTGGAATTTTTGGCGTCTTCGTTTGACTAGTTTATTGATTGGCGAACCCCTGATGTTCTTTCGGAGTAGAGCCCATGAATTTACATCATTGGATGAGTTTGTCGCTGTCTTCCTGGAACAGTATTGGAGCAGAAGTAAACAGTTGGACGTGCTAGCGGACATTATATCATGCGATTTCAACCCCAACTTAGACGGTGCATGTACCACTTTCGTCACTGCCCTACAGTTTAAAAATTCTCAATTGAGCGAGCCCATTAATGAATCGGCATTAGCAAGTATTATTTTAAAGAAGCTACCGTATCAAGTTAGAATGGCACTCGCCACACAACCCATTACTGATTGTAAGCAGCTGATAAATCATTTATATGGCATACAGTCTGCAATGGCAATATCAAACCACCGTTCAGACCAGAGATACGCACCAAATCAACATAATTCAAAATTTAATCAGTATAACAGCCAAAATTATGAACCGGTATCATATGATCGCTACCGATCTGCCCCTCAATTTGAACGCCGCTATGAGCACAGGCAAAATGGTAACTGGAATAATGAAAAATTTCAAAATCGTACAACCAACCACTATGCCCAGCAGAGCAATCGTAAGAATCACTATGATGGCCGTGATCGATTAAACTCACATAATAATCACACACAAAACAATTACAACAGAAATTACAAACCACCACCTCTTCAAATAAATTCAAACTACACATTAGCGCATGCAACAGGATTGAATCAACAAAAAACCCGGAACCCAGCACCCAACGACCCGCCACCAGATATACAGAAAACTACAGCTAATAAACCAGGACTATATGATACCCCCGATATAACAAGCACAAGCTCAAATGAAACAAACCAAGAAAAGCAGGATATTTCAACGTCATACACCACATTCAGAAGTGATTTACCGAAAACATTATTAGAAGAACCGAAAATATTAGAAAAACAGATGTTAATACAAGACAGCCTACCACTAAAAAACGCCGCCCACAATGTAATTAAAACCACCCGCAAGCATCAACCTCTATTAAGTTTCCTGTTCCCCACCGAAGAGCAACCTGCCACCGAAGAATCACTGCTAAAAATAAACAGTCGCCAGGAGGAGACCGTCACCATACTACCCGCCTTGAACGTCACACTCGCGCATCAAGAGACCGCCACTACACCCGCGCATCAATCAACCCCACAGCAGACCAAGGCCCGGAGACGCAAGCGCCCGAGGACACCCGGCCGACATCAGGACGAGGAGGACGGACTACCGGACAAAAGGAGCGACCACCGCAAGGCCCGGAGACGGAGGCGCCCGAGGACACCCGACCGGCATCAGTACCGAGAAGACGGACTACATGACGGAAAGAGGAGCATGCATCGTAAGGCCCGGAGGCGGAAGAAACGGAGGAACCGCGCGCGCGCATACCGGCCGCATGCACGCTTCAAAAGGCAAAGGAGGACATCGAACCAACACCGAGGAGAACAGGAACAGAGCATGCATCCGCGGCACATACGTTTTAAGAGAGCCGATCAGCGATGTGACCGGAATAATAGGCCAAAGAAATATAACAAAAATGGAACTGGTAACAAAGCAAATATGGATTCATGCATGGGCAAAAAGGAAATGGAAGATGGACTAATGAAGAATGGAAAGTGGCTAATAAGATTGGAGGAATTAAAAAATAATATTAATAAAATGGAAGTACCTGGCTATATGTTGAAAGATTACAATATTAAAAAGATGATAAATGTTTTGTTATGGTGTGTAATATTTGTTATAATGGCTGTGATATTAATAAAAGACTGTGTTGTAGAGATGATGGAAAATATTATATTGTGGTTATTAAAAGAATCTAGTATTGATGAATGGAAAGTTAATATTATAAAAATAGTTATTGTTGTGAGCCTACTAATTTATAATGAACCAAGATCAAGAATATTAAATGATAATGAAAGGAAGGATGAGTTAAGAGTACAGATTGATTGGAAAAAGAATGGATTAAAAGGAATTATCATAAATGAAGCTTGGAATTATTTAAAGGAATACACAAGATACAAGGGCTTTAAATTCATGAAGATAAATTATCAATTAGGACAGCCTCAACAACCGGACAGCAGATAACCTCACCAGCCTACAACATCTACAAACAGAATGCAAGAAGATGCAAGTAAATCACAACATTTCCACATGCAATATCGTTGAATTTGAAATAAATATGATAAGAAATCAAGGAAAACATTATTATCAAACCGATTACTAACCTTCCTTAATAAATTTAATCTTGGCATGGGACCGCATGGCAACAATCCAGTGTTTTAATTCCTTCCAACCGTTAGAAGCCTGCAATAAGAAAAAGAATAATTTTTAAATATGTAATTAAATTATATACATCAGATAAAAAAGGACACAAGCGGGGATAGTAAAATTAAAATTTGTTAATTACCTTTTTAAGAGAAAAAATTTGAGCAGTTAGGTTAGTTATGAAATTCGACAGCAAATTCTGTAGAACCCAGTGACCAGCTGGCCAAAGCCACCCAAATCAAATGAATGTAATGTCTGTTGAACATATGTTTATAAAAAGAAGTACTGTACCCAAAAAGTCATTTATTATTGTTATTTATTATATTTATTAATGTCGGTATATTTATTTATATGTTTTATATTTATTACTTTTAATTATGCCACGTTTGTTACCGGAAAAGAGTTAAAGTGAATACAAGCTACCAAAAAACCAAAGAGCCATTAACAAAAGAAAAGTATTGTACCTGATGTATAGAAAATTATTTATATTAAGACCTAAGAAATACTCTAAGACATAAGCCCAGAAGTTTGTGAATCGACATTATTGTCTAAAAGGAATCATTTGTGAGAATTATGAAATGTGTGTAGTTAGGTTGGTGGCCCTGCAAGCGGCGAATTTAAAAATTACTATGTTTAAGTGTTGTCAGGAGGAATGCGTTTAGAAGTTTATATTTATGATATTTTATGTGTGTTGAGGAGGAGAATTTGTTATTGTATTTGATAAAGGTATAAAGGAGATGCAGCAAATATGTCTGCGAACTGTGATAGAAGTATGAGAGTATAATTTATAAATAAAGTATAGTGTATATCGATGTATTGAAGGGTGGGTTTTCATTAAAAACATTGTGATTCTCAAATATTTTGAATTCAAACCCAGGGGCGCGTGTAACATATTAAATCTGGGTAGATAAAAAGCCCTAACAGAAACGGTAATAGGTCTGAAATAAAGTAACTGGCTAATATCGCCAAATAGATAATAACTAAGATTAGATAGCATCAGCTTGTTCTGGCTAAATGGTACAAGAACCTAAAAAGGATTTGAAGGAAGTTATTGCTCATAAATAGATTATTATATAAAATATTTGAAGATTGAGGTTATGTACATGTATTCACGGATCGGTGACCTAGAGATCGATCAAACCGAGGAACGTAGAATCTGACCAAAACCCCTTGGCAGAGCTTTATTGCAATCAGATGGTGTGCAATATGAAAAAACACCCGTCCACGTGGCTAATTATTAGGTAGCATGGAATTAATATTAATGTATAGAATATTAACTAGCATGCAAAGAGCATAAATAAAAAACCAAATAAAAATAATTTAATGTATTCAGGAAATAAGAGTTACCAGGCGCATGAATACCGAATAAAATTTGCATGCACCAATAGTAAAACGGCAGTTAATAGGCGGCAACTGTAGGCCAGTTCAAAAATATTTCTATATATTTATATAAATGTACTAGTTTTCGTGTTAAAATTTTGTATAATCTATGTTATCGATATGGCTCGAATGCAAAGAAATTATTAATCATATAATCTAAGCAATATTTTGGCATTTTTTGTAAGATCTATTTGAACCTAATGGCGGAGGACTAAGATATTTAAATTTTATGCTAATTTGAAAGTCGGAAAGAGGATCTGTAAAACTTGAAAAAGAAGAACCAGCACTCGCCAGCCAAATGCCACCATAAGAGGACCCCAAATATTTTAGAGCGTAGTACCTTACTAATGATTTTGTAAAAGTTAAAGTTAAAGTAAATTATTAAATTTCTTAAAAGACTTCGTGATGCTATTGTGAAGCAGAAGTCATTTTCATTTTTTAATTAAATTTATAACCCCTTGGAAGAGACGATTCCGGCTACCATATTCCCGGACCACATGGAGTTGGATCGACATCGGCGGCTTACAAGAAGATTTTCGACACGTGAGTGATTAAATTTGAATTAGTGATGGGCGCCCTAGTGCTTCGAATTAATCTGATGATCAAAGCTAGCTCGCCGAAAGGGTTTTTATTATAAATTGAGAAATTAATAAGAGTAATACTTGCGCAAGTAAAATTAGTATTAAAGGTATTTATTTGAAAGAAGAATATAGATCAATATTTTAGAAATTTCTATTAAATCAAAGAAGTACGAAATCTAGGCTATTAAAACATATGCATATAATATTTAATTTTTGCAATACAATTTGCGATAATTTATTATAGTTCTAATTCACTAGATGAATGGCTCTACCTATTCCGTCAGGTGCCGAATCTTGCACCCTGAGATAAAAATATATATTCGATACAAATAATCTACTAAATACTAGAGATTTTAATATATATATATATTTGGATTATTAGTGGCTAATTTATCAAGCTGATCTTAGAGCACACATTTTTTGATTGAATTATCCAAGTCGACAAGTATTAGCAAGCGCATATCGCAGCTACATGCAACAGAATGCATATGATTTTAAGATAAAGGCACATGGTAATGATTCGTGCCATAAATCTAGAATATAAAGTTTAGCCTGTGATATTTTTATTGATTTCATTATTGTTCTATTTTTATATTATATTTTTTATCGCTCTATATATATTTTTTGCCTCGATTGATCTTTGCATTATTTATGTAATATATGTATGAAACTTTCATGGTGTGCAATTTATTTTTTATTCCTCAACTCTATAGTATAAGTATCATTTACATATATATTTATTATTTATTGAATTACAAGAGTTATAGGAGAAGCCCATATCTAGGCCTATCAAGATTTTTTAAGACTGAATACTATTAGAAAACCACGACCTAATTATATCAAATCTCATGCTTTACCGACTGATGCCAAGCAGGAGGCTAATCGTTATTTAAATATAAAGAATAACGTGACAGTGTTAAAAGCAGGTGAAGGAAGAATGGATCCAAAACAGTGGTTAACGGCTGATGCTGACTTAGAGAAAAAATTATGTGATTATTTGGAATGGTATGAAGTATGTGAACAATCAATTGTGAAAGCTAGAGCAAAAAATCGTGATACAAGTCTGCTTGAAAATATAAAATCAATTTTTCTAACAACAGTAAATTTAAACGATATTAGTGAATATTTAACCTATTACAGACCTTTCAAATTAAATGTGAATAAACTTATACAATTGGAAAATGAAATATTACAACAGCATATGACATCATTGTCAGAAACCAGTTAGAGTTCATCGACTTTTTTGCCGACATGTAGAAACATGTTCCTGTGCTTGAACTGTGGGGGGGGGGAAGAGAGCTAGACTCTAAGTGTATAAAAATTTTAATCATTCTGTATTCTACATTACGTGTGTGAGGACGTGTTTTTCGACTATGCAAGAGTTTCAAGATTTTGATTTAAAAAAATTCAATCAATCAGCACGTGAGGAAATTCCGATTGTGCAAATTAAGGACTTAAAAGCGGACTATAGTTATAAAATAGAAAAAGCGAGATTAGTGCGAACTCAGTGTGGACTTCGAATTGTTTTGAAAATCTACGATGTTGACAGGAAAAGCGGCGCCTATTCTTTCTATGATGTTTATCTACCTGAAAAGTTTCTCTCATCAATAAATATTAACACATTGGACAGTTTTAACAGTAAAAAATATATAATGAGATGTGAACATCGCGAGGATAAACCATCTTTAATTCATTTGGAAAAAGCTAAATAAAAAAAAAAAAAATCGATAGATCTAATTTCTGCAGTATTGAGTTAACTATGAGCAGACTAGCAGGAATAGAAGCAACAAAGAAAGGGATTAATTATTGGTGATACGCTGATATCGATGTTGTCTGAACAATGCTGAAAGATCATACAAGTGAGTAGGTCTGTCTATAGCTGAATGAAAATTGATACTTCTATATTCTATTGATATGAAAATATTGATTATAATATAGATACAATATCAATATTTTAGTTATAGATGGAGATGAGGCACTATAACCTCAACGCCTGGGCTTTTTACTGCACATATGCTAATGAATATAAGTTTAATTTTTTAAACTTGTATTCGTTTTCATTCAACAGTCAGGTGGAAACAAAAGCTTTTCAGTCTTAAACAAGATCTTCTAGTGATCAGTTCAGTTTTGAGTGTGTGTGTGAGAAAAAGATAGACATAACCTATAAAATGTCACAATGTAATAGCTATTCAAAATTAAAAAGTTGTCAAGACTTTTGATGGGGATAACTTATGAAGAATTTGTTGATTTAGCAAACAGTATTCAATATTCACAATATTGTACAGGAGTTGATGATTATTTGTTTAAAAAAAAACCGAAGTTAGAGGAAAGCAAAAATAGTGAGCATAATTTGAAGAATTCGAATTCAAGATTCTCAATTCTTTCCGAAATTTATGATTTATTAGATGTAATAAATAGTGGTTCTGCACATTTCCATTATGGATGCAGCTGTGAATGTTCCATAACCACAATAATTAATTGTAACCAATTATGGGAAGCATTATTTGATCTTGCATATCGTAAATGCAAAAAATAGTAAGTCAGGCTGGGGGGAGAGGAAAGATGGAGGTAGCTGTCAGAGCTTGCAGAGAAGGGGAGCCATGCAAAAAATAGTAAGTCGGGCTGGGGGGAGAGCTAACATGGAGGTAGCTGTCAGAGAGAGGCTTTGATGGCTGCAGAGAAGTGAGCTGAGGTGCGTTCAGAGAGGGAACCAGTTCTTGAGCTTACAAAATAAAGCTAAAAGCTGAAAGATCATGGCGGGCGGGGTCTTAGATGCCGAAGAGAGGAAACAGGTATAGTGAGAATGAAGGAGAACAAGGTGGAGCCATCAAGTTATATGGCGGCTGGCAGGTGGGGGCTGGGAAGCCATTGAAAATTATAGTTCCACCTCTGAAACATAGCTGTTATAGCCGGAATAGAAGGAGAACAAGGTGGAGCCATCATGGCGGCTGCCAGGTGGGGGCTGGGAAGCCATTGAAAATTATAGTTCCACCTCTGAAACATAGCTGTTATAGTGGGAATAGAAGGTGGAGCCGTTTCTTACAAAATGGAGAGCTATGGCGGGGGGCGGCGGGGGGAAGTTCTTCCGTATGGAGCACAGAAAATTTAAGCTCCGCCTCTCCTGAGCTCCTATTGGTTGTTAGAGAGATAGAGAGACATAAAGGTACGGAGGGAGAGAGAGTGACCAGTGTTGAGAACGTGAAAAGCGTTCAGCTGTTTTTGACGTTGTTGAGAAATCTACAAACAAATTCATAGCGATTTCCAAATCTCGCGCTTGTATTGAAGTGGCTATAGGTTCACATTAGACTCCCAGCAGTGTTTGAATAAGAAGCAGTGATGCTATCTATAGAACTGACTGACATTACAAAGTGATTCCACAGCTCATTGGCTCCAGAACCAGAATTTCTCTCCAGAAAATTGGCTTGTCATCTGGACAAGCTATTCTCCTTTTCAATCGTTGGTCTCTGATCTTATTTCTCTCTCACCCTTTTCATTTCTCAACTCTCTTACAGAGAAGGACTCTGTCTCTCTCTTCAATCTGTGGTCTTTGTTCTCCTTTCTCTCTTTGTGTTTCTCCATCTCTCTCTCTCTCTCTCTCTCTCTTAGGGTTGTGTGGGCAGAGAGGACCAGGAGTCCTAATTCCGCCCTAATAAAGGCATATAATCAATCAATCAATCAATCTCTCTCTCTCTCTCCCCCGGTCGTTTATTTTATATCCTTCTTAAAGAATTTTTTTATGTTTTTATTTTTGAGAACTTTGAACTTCATTTTCCAAAGAAACATTACAAAACGAAGAAAACGAAAAACAATAAGGGAACTTACCTATTGCATCAGGAAGTTGATGCTTAATGTAGTTATATATTTATAGTTTATTAATAAGAAAGTAACATTGCTGCTAGAATAACTATAATGTCTATTATAAATAATTACGGGTAATATTTGAGGGAAAATGATACCTGCATAGGTTTAAAACCTGTGCGCAAGTGGGTTATCAAAAAAAGATCAAACAAAGACACAAAGAAAATTACAAACGAGTTGATAATTATAACTAACGTAGGTAGGTACCTGAAAAATAAAAGTGGAAACTTTCCAGAGATGAGATGAAAGAGATTATATAAAGAAGAAAGCAAGATTATGAATAAAACAAGCATTAGACTAATTGAACAACAAAGTTCGCATAGCTATTTAATAGTTATGCTTATGGAACCTAATGGTTTTGCAATTACCGACAATATTATTATAAACTATTATGAAAAATAATAACAAAAAATAATCGACAATTATTTGTTGAAACACCGCCGATTTATGAAGTTACATTACAAGTTTTATATTATCGTTATTCTAATTATCGTCATTCTCATTGATTAATTTTTCATATTTTGTGAAACTCGTTGAATAATATTAGCATTACCGTCATTTAATGTGAATTAGTGTATAAGCCAGTAAATATTATAACATACATAAATGAAGAAATCTAATCTTATCTCATTTTCTCTATCTCTTTCTCTCTTCATCTCTAAAAATCTCTAGGTAAACATAAAGGCAGCTATTCTCTCAACTCTTACAGTGAAGGGTTCTGTCTTTCTCTCTCCAATTGGTGGTCTCTGATCTCCATTCTCTCTTTCTTTCCTTCTTTGACTCTCTCTTTTAGCGGAGTACTCTGTCTCTCTCGCCCTTCTAATCTCTTTTCTCTCACTCTGATTTTCTTGCTCTCTCTTCATTTCTCAACTCCCTCACAGTGAAGGACTCTGTCTCTCTCTTCAATCCGTGTTATTTGATCTCCTTTCTCTGAGTTTCTCTCTCTCCCTCTCCATTTCTCAACTCTCTTACAGTGAAGAACTCTGTCTCTTTCTTCAATCGGCGGTTTCGGATCTCCTTTTTCTTCTCTCTCCCTCTCTCTCTGTCCCTTTTTATCTTTCAACTTTATCCCAGTGAATGAATTTGACTCTCTCTCCCTTTTGATCCCCTCTGATCTCCTTTCTCTCTCTCCCTATCCATCTATCAACTCTCTTTCTAAGTGGAGGATTCTGTCCCCCTTTCCCCCTCCCTTTTCAAGGGGAAGATTCCATTTCCTCCAGAAAGCTGCGTTGATTGTTTTCTGAATATGATGTGTGCTTTGATTGAATTCATAGTCAGTTGGAAAATCAATTTGTTGTTGATGCTGGAAAATTGATGTTTTCAGAATATTGAAAGCCATTTTTCCAACGTTCCTCAAAAACAAAATCATTCCTATCCAGTGAGGTTCACGTTCTAATGACAAGAGAGAAAGATAGAAGAACAGTGTTGCCAGGGAGGGAATCAAAGAATTGAATATTGGTAGATAGCTAAAGTCGGTACATGCTAAGTGGGGTTTTGTGTTGTTGGGAGTTTAAGGGTGTGAGAACGACAAAGTATGATAGTCTCTCAACTTTGTCATGAGAATCCATTATGAAGTTATTGGAAATAGTTATTTGTGCAACTAGTGCGCAAAGTGACAGTTTGCTGCACCAAAGAAACGTTTACGCACGAGCCGTAGGCGTTTGCGGAATGATGGTTCTTGAGTGCAGCAAAGAACTTAGCGCACGTATTTCACATTAAATTTTTCCCACAGTTACCATTGAATATGAAAAGTTGGTAATTATCGGTAAAATTCCCTGAAATCCATCAAATGTTTTTATGTGTAATTTCTTATTGATAAAAACCTTAATTTATTTAAAATTGAATAATAATAATGTAAATGAATGAAGGTGGCAGCCACTGTCATCGTTGTCCACTGCCATAATTCAACGTGGACCACAGTCAGTGTTACCAACTTAATTTTGATTTTCCTCCATATTTTTGGCACAATGTGGTGGCAGTCACTGTCATCGTTGTCCACTGCCATAATTCAACGTGGACCATAGTCAGTGTTACCAACTTAATTTTGATTTTCCTCCATATTTTTGTCCTCCATATAACCTACTAGCTATTTTGCGTTGTCATGCTGCAAATCTGGAGTATGCAAAGTACTCACTTTGCGCACTAGTGCGGAAAAGTGATTCTTTGCAGCCTGCAATCAGTGCACAAATGGTCACTTTTCAGGGTATCTGTAGGAAAATATAATATCTTACTTGATAAAATATAATTGATTATTTCAAATAAGAATGAACAGTTAATATTACATTAGAAAACCTGTATCAGCTACCGTCTATAGGAGGCATTGACAAGACAGAGGATCGGCAACGTTGTTTTGGTATCTTTCTTCACTGCCATTATAACGTGGACCTCACTATAGATGGATACTCTGATTTACTGTTGACTGGAAACAATTGAAGATGAGTAATCAAAAATTACAAAACTACAATATTGATATGATAGTAAATTAACCGTGATAAAATATACTGTTTCTATATACTATAGAAGGTAGCTTATACATGTTTATTGATGTAATATCAAGTGTTCATTCTCGTTTAAATATAATATTCAATTATATTTCATCAAGCAAGAAATTATATTCACCAATAATTTTATAATGAATCTTATAAATCAAGATGACATATTTTGTTAATTAATTATTCTAAATTGTTAGATAACGATCTAGCAACAGAGCAAAGTGAGAAGTGATAGCGCTATCTGCTCTGTTGAATTATAGACAAGGATAGAAATATCATTGCTAATCAAACTATTTCCTTAACTATTTCCACATTCTTAAAAGACGATCCAGCAACAGAGCAAAGCGAGAAGAGATAGTTCTATCCGCTTTGTTGAATGATAGACAAGGATAGCAATACTATTGCTAATCAAACACTGCCATTATAACGTGGAACTGATTTAAGATCTAGTTACCTTATACTGGACAGATGAAGTTTGATAGGTTTTCACAGCTTACCTGCAAACAAACAAACAAATAAATGGTTACCACTTGACAACTAATAATTTTCATGAGTTTATAAAAAATAACTTAGATAACTAAATCTTTGTTACTGAAATAATTGTATGAGTTGAGCTGCGTTTACACCAAAGTTATTAACAAAATGTTAATAACCGACTCCTTATAGATTCTATTGGGTTGAATAACATAAATTATCATACACATGATGAATATATTATGTGTTTGTCAAGTTCCGTTTAATCCAAAGCTGCGTTTACACCAAAGTTATAAACAAAAAATCTGGTGTGGCGCACTCACACAACTTTCCTTGCCATTACGAAAATTGATCACCTGACACTAGTGTTGTCGCGCATCTCAAGTCTACTTATAAACAAAGATCTGAGCCAGATAGTGACAGAACAATAACGCTGTAGACATACGAGGTTTGCTATCTCTTCATAGTGAATCACAGTTGCCCATAGTTTGCAATTGGATAATCACATTTTATCAAATTTCGAGCTTATTTTCAATTTAGGTGAAAATGTTACTGAACATAATTTGTAAAGATTTCAATGGTCAATCTCATTCACTCGAAATTTTTTGTTTAAATTGTATCTGAAGCCTGATAATTGGGAATTCAAAATCAAACTTTGCATAGATGGGGCGGAGCTCCTGAAATTTTTACAGATATGGGATTTGTGGCAGTTGATAGAGCTCATCAATGACTATTTTAGGTAAGGATATTATCAAAATCGTTGAAGCCGTTTTTGATAAAATCGCGAAAAACCCTGTTTTTGCCAACATTTTCCCCATTTTAGCAGCCATCTTGAATTGCATTTGATCGAAATTGTTCGTGTCGGATCCTTATAGGGAAAGGACCTCAATTTCCAAATAATTTCAAGTCATTTCGTTAATTGGGAGATGAGATATCGTGTACACAGACGCACATACACTCATACACACACACACACACACACACACACACACACACACACACACACACACAACACACACACACACACACACACACACACACCACTCACACACACACTCACACATACAGACCAATACCCAAAAACCACTTTTTTGAACTCAGGGGACCTTGAAACGTACAGAAATTTAGAAATTGGGGTACCTTAATTTTTTTCGGAAAGCAATACTTTCCTCACCTATGGTAATAGGGCAAGGAAAGTGAAATTAATAACTTAATCTCTATAAATCTTATTAGATTGAACATAACTTATCATACACATATGTTTTTGTCAAGTTCCGTTTAATCTTATAGAATCTATAAAGATTAAGGTATTAACTATATTTAGAATAGTTAATAATTATAAAGTACCGACACTTTTATATCAATGTAGCCTTAATCGAATGTTGTTCCTAAAATGTAAAGACATGATACATTTAATGTTTCATTTGAAATCTTGAATGTCGATTTATTGGAATGTTTTAGTGTACGTACATGATTGAGAACATTTTGTTAATAACATTGGTGTAAACGCAGCTTTAGAAGAACTTTATCAGTGAGTTACAAGTTTTTCCCATTTTTCTCAGACATGCACTCCATTATTTAATTTATTTTATAATAAAGAAAAGAACTGGCTTTTACACGGATAGGAGATTCAGGGGGATAGACGGGATAGGAAATTCACTAATGACGCTCCATCACGTCTCAACTACTCAACTGATTAACTTGAAATTTTGCATATATCGATTCTTAATTTACCAAGGTTGGTTATATGCCTATTTTCAATTGTCCAAGATCTTATCACGTCAAGTTTCCAGTTTGTCACGTTTTCAATAGCACCCTTGCAGAGCACGGGTTACCTGCTATTCATGAATAATTATTGATAAGGTATGTGGCCGAAAAGAACAAAACGTTGTACAAACCAAGATTCATTTTCATTTCTAGAGGATTTATTCATCTATTGAATAAATAACTGGTTATCCATAGAATAGTTGAAAAGACTCTAAACTGTCAGGCCCGGTTGCACAGAAGCCGATTGAATTTCAATTGACATTAATTCCACGAGAACAAATTAGAGAAGGCTTTTTTGAAAAGACTTCTTCGATTGGTTCTCGGGTAATTAATCACGATTAAAATTTTTTGTCATAGTCATTCAATATCATGCTTGAAGTCGAGCCGGTGAATAGTTGATTGTAGAACAAATTATTATTTATAATGTAAAGGATATCATTCCGTGACTATATATAATTAAATAAATGTATGTATCTTGGTTTAAGTGCAGTAGCATATACTTATATTTATTTTTTGTAAAGTTTTTTTGTATTTTGTTTTTGGCAAATAAAATTCATTCATTCATTCAAATATAAGCATATGATTCTCATCACAGCATACTATACTGTAATATAATCATTTATGTTTTCTTTACAGTCGAGTATGTTTCTTAGTTCCGAAATAGGAAAAGCAACACTCTTGCATAAACCCGCCGTTTAGCGCTACAGGTAGAAGTTTTGTTAACTACAACCAAGTAATTCCAATTCGGAATTTGTAAACTAGGCTATGTTCACAGAATGCTCGTAGTAACTTCAGCACGAGCAGGTAAAGTTTTCTATTTTTCAATTTATTCTTCTTTAGATTGTTATGACAAAAAATAGTGTACGCTACTTGGACGTGAATGTCTTTTGCAGTGCTCGAATGAAATTCTAGTCTCAGCTTACACCTCGACTAGAAACATCATTCTCGACTGCAAAAGGCCCCTTCCCATCCTTGTGACGTAAGATACTATAACCGGCTTTTGTGCAACCGGCACTGAGTGAACTCTGCGTGTATGGTATCAATCAATTCAACCTATCATTAGTGGTTGACTGGGAAGTGGGAAGCAATGTTGATATATAAATATTCATGACGAATTCTGACACATAGATTGAAAACGTGTTAATTGACATAATATGTTAGCAAACAAGCGGGGTGATTGCTTTATTATCAGAGCTGACAATGTTTCAAATTATCATTGCTACTGGAATCTCATTTGAGTTCCATCACAGAATTCGCGTTCTATAGTGAGGTCCACGTTATAACGGCAGGGTTTGATTAGCAGTGCCTTTGCTATCCTTGTCTATCATTCAACAAAGCGGATAGTGCCATCTCTTTCTCGCTCTGCTCTATTGCCAGATTCTTCTTCAATAATGTACAGATAATAAATGATTAAAAAAAATCATCTTGATTATTGAATTTTTGAATAATATAATTACTTGCTTATTACACTGCGACAGACCTATGCGAGAAACATAATCCTATTCATCAATAAAAATAGAGATCAATTTAAAATCCACACAACACCATATAATATACGTCTATCTGGAACAAATATGTACAATGTTGACAGGACAGTTTTATCAGTAAATCGCCATCAAATGTTCTATTATAGCAAAATCCTCATCAACAAAATCCCAACGTCCTTTATTATCAATAGAATCACTAAAACCAAAGCTAAGGAATTAGATAAGTGGGTTCAAGAAATGATTTTCTTTGACTTAGGAATATAAATAAAAAATTTTTACCTCCATTACTTCTAGCCATATGGACCACCTCATTGTTACTTTTACTTCATTCGATCAAAACAGATTCCATCTTTACCTATTTATTACTTAGATTATCATTATAACTATTATTACTACATTTATTATGATCTTTATATTACATTATTTCACTGAAATCGGGACTATTCACTAGATATGAGTTTTCTACATCGAAAATCAATTATTGTTCAATATTATTATAATTTATTATACCCGAATAAATTTAATAATAATGTATTTTGTTTGGTAATTATATTATTGTCTTACAAATATCTGCATAATTTATATCGGCTAGCGCACAAGTTCTTAACTTATGCTAGTCGAGCCTCGAATTGATAAAAAAGCTTGATGTTTTGCTTTCTCTATTTACTAATTTGATTGACATTTGTGTTTTATTACAGAAATATTATTTTCAAAGTCAAATTGTATTTAGAGGACAATTCATATAATTGTAATGTATTTTATGGCAAATAAATTGATTTTGATTTGATTTGATAAATTATAATTGATTGTTTTAAACAGGAATGAACAGTTAATATTACATCAATAATCCTGTATCAGCTACCGTCTATAGAAGGCATTGACAAGACAGAGGATCGGCAACATTTTTCTCCTCTCTCTCTTCACTGCCATTATAACGTGGACCTCACTATAGTAACCCTATAAGAGTGTTGCAGAAGTAGTCATAAAGCTCTCTGATTTCTGAAAATTTCCACTCGATTGAACTGAACAGTCATTAGTTGAGCCAATGACGGTAGAAGCAAAAAGTCTTATGTCATTTCGGAGCAGAAACAGAAAAGGGGAGGGTGATTGAGAAAGAGAGAGAGATAGAATGAGAGAGAGTGAGTGATAGAGAGAGGAGAAGAGAGAGAGAGAGAGTGAGCGATATTAGTTAAGCCACTGACTGTGAAAGAAAAAGTCCTATGTCATTTGAGAACAGAAAGAGAAAAGGGTAAGGTGATTGAGAAATAGAGAGAGACATTGAAGAGAGGCAGAGTGTGAGAGAGAGGAGAAGAGTGCACTTGAGAAGGCAATTCGAGTTGTGCCCGCACCATTACCTAAACAAATTGATTTACATTCTACTTGACTTCACTTAGTTGTCGAGTTGTCGCCAATGGAAGATGGTGGGAGAGAGAGAGGAAAGGGTGGTGAGAGAGAGAAGAGGAAGGAAAAAGAGAGAGAGAATTGAAGACAAGCTCTTTGACATCAGCTCTTAACTCCGACTTCCTTTTCATCTCCCTTGCACGGTTCTAATTCTCGCCACTTCCTGTTGTCGATTTTGAATTTCTCCTTTGCACTCTTCTCCTTCTCCTCCTTCTTCTTCGTCTTTTTCTTCTTCGTCTTCTTCTCCTTTATTTCTTTCTCTTCTTTTTCTTCTTCTTCTTCTCCTCCTCCTCCATCTTCTTCATCTTCTTCATCTTCTTCTTCCTCTTGTAAAGTGTATCTCACTAGGCCATATAAGAATATATTAATTTTTTCCATGAACGGCGTGCTATAGGCAATCCGCAACACACAGTTGATGTCCCAATGCTGTTCACCTTCATTATGTTACTAGCAGGTAACCCGTGCTTCGCAAGGGCCTATTTTAAAACTTGACGTAATGAAATCCAGAAGAATTGGAAATAGGCCTATAAGAATCCTCGGTTGATTAAGAATTTATAAGCAGCATTTCAAGTATATCAGTCCAGTAGTTCAGACGTGATGATGCGTCAAACATAATTTCCCTATCCTCTACACGTGTAGAGGTCTACGTCTTTAAGCCAATTCTTTCCTCTATTATAGTATAGAAGATGATAGATGGATGGATATATCATTCTTTCATCTATCATCTTCTATACTATAATAAAGGAAATGAATGAGAATAAATTTTGAAAGGTTTGAGATATCGATGTGCGGTTTTCACCTGTATCGGAATCATGTATCATATGACCACCTTTCAATTAAAAAAATAAGTTGGATTCAAAATGGTGGTTCCAAAATGGCGAAAAAAAATTGGGTGCGACGGAAAACCTGTTTTTATCATTTGATAAGGATCCCCAATATAAGATAGGTATGATCTTCTGATTTCCCTTTTAAGAGAAATGTTCTGCTGCTCCCTTACAACAACTGAAAGCATGACAAATAATATTGAAAACTTGACAAACTGAAAACTTGATGTGATCAAATATTGAAGAATTTGAAATAGGTTTATAACCATCCTCGGTTAAGCAAGAATCTAAATGCAAAATTTTGAGTTAATCAGTTCAGACGTGATGATGCGTCAAACATAATTTTCCTATACTACTTTACACCTGTATACTTGTATGATCTAGTTCTTTAATATAATAATATTTTTTAATTCCGACCATATGATTTGGTGATTTTTTTATAAAATCGTATGTACTATCAATGAAGTTTGAACATTAATTCTGAAAAATCTAGAAGGAAAATTTAAATTTGGGCTTCCAGGTGCACGAGATTAATATTTTTAGAATCTATATTCAAAATTTGGAGATCTAAATCATTCCCGTTTTTCCGGTATCCAATCCACAAGTTGACATGTTTTGATACGAACAAACGAACAAACGAACACACGAACAAACACAACCCTACTCTCTCTTATTATATAGATTAATAGTTCGATTTTTCTTCGAATCCATCAACTTTAACACCTTCAGAACATGATTTTTTTCAATAATTCTCATATTCAGAATCATCTATAAATTTATATTATATAGAAATACATCAGGATAAGGGGACCGGTCTGCTTTGAAGGAAACTGTAGAGCCGCATTTAACAATGAGTTTGATGAAACAATAGGCGAAAGAAATATCATAAGGTGTATCAAAGCAAAGAGAATAGAATGGCTGGGTCACGTGGTGAGAATGAGTGATGAAAGAGTACCACAAAAGCTGCTTGATGAATGGATGATGGGCACATGAAAAAGAGGAAGGGCAAGAAGAAGATGGATCAGCGACGTGGTAGAAGATCTCCGTTTGCTAGGTGTGGCAAACTGGCGGCAGGGATGTATGGAGGCGTCATGTAGAGGAGCTCCACCCAGGACTGTAGAGCCGGATAAAGTAAGTAATATATAGAAATACGGTATCAGATTGAAGGTTGGTGACATTTTTTCTTTTCTCTCCTTCTTCTTCATAGGCTCTCCTATGGAGTCTACGCTCCATGAATTTTTGCAATTTCGAGTGATAACATGTTGATACTCCTTATTCAGCCAGTGCTCACAATTTTTGAATGAGTTCATTTCAATGTATATAATTGTATCTCCCATATTTCGGAACAAGCAGTCTTAATTAGCTATCCAAAACAGCGATTTCAAATATGATATTCTCTTAATTTCACGTCTGCTCTCAAATATTTCACCAGCTTTTAAACCACTCTCAAATGAGAATTTTGCTCATCATGAACCCTGATTATGACAGCAGTAATTTCCAGAGTTTCTGCATGAATTTAATTTTCTGCCGTTTTTTTATGCTCCTGAATTTTCTCTGCTTGTTCCCGATTTTGACTTCGTTTAAAAAAGTGATGATCAATGTGTTTGAAGTTTCTCATTCCAAAATCAATGATTATTTACTCCTTCCAATATCCTATTCGAGAGACCCATAGTTTTCTCAATATTTCTTTGAATCTATTATCCTTATTACTTTCTGAACATGATTTTGTTCAATCATTCTTATTTTTAGAATCATCTATTGAGTTTTAATCCTGATGAAACCACTTTTTCGCCACACTGCACAAAAAGCAGCTGTTTTCCAGTCCCTACGTAGATCTGAAAGAAATTGTTTGCAGACGACTCTCGTCTGACGTCAGAACAGGTTTCTTTCCGGCCTAGGCCGGAAGGAGTACCCTTTCCAGCCGCTAACATGGAACTAAAAAAGGTGATCAAAAAACAGCTGATCAAAAAACTTCTTATTATTCAATAATCAAAACATTTTTTATAATAACATCTTATTGTCATTTGAAAGGATAAAAAAGTATAAACACAAACTCCCACATGATTGAACATCATCTTTTAGGTTATTTAGACAAATCAGAATAAAAATAAAAATACTAAGACGATTTCCTGATATTCAGATTACCTAAGATTTGCTAGAGCTATCACCTTCCACTTCTGCTTTCGGAAGTGCTCAGTAAACAACTATTCTCATATATATATATTGTTTATTTTTGTGTGTGGCGAAAAATAGCGTTCGCAATACGGGCAAAAATGTTTTTCCGGCTATCAATCTTTTCTAGTCCTCGGCCTACGGCCTCGGACTTGAAAACCGATTTCGAGCCGGAGAAATCTCATTTTCTGTTCTAGGTGCGAAATATACTATTTCCTTTTTCCGAGCATTATTCTGTCATTTACACAAACATCGATATGACATATCGATCATTGAACGTACGATTTTTGTTAACCTTATAAATTCTATGATATTGAACAGAAATGATGTCAAACAGATAATGTTTGTCATGATCCGTTTAATCTGGTACAATTCATAAGGACGGCAAAAAATCGAACGTCCAAAAACGCTCACATTGTGTGCTACACACGAGCAAAGTTTTTCCTGAAATTCCGCGAAAATATGAAGATTGACGAAAAAAGTATCTTTGATCACTTTTTGCACGAGTAAAAAGTACAGATTGTCACTTTCTCACTTACTCTCTCACTGACTCTTCCACACTCTCACTCTCTCTTCCTTCTCTCACTCTCTCATCCACTCACCTCTCTACATGCGAAATCAATTGAGACCCTGAAAGGCGGCAGTAAACCTTTCTAGCTTCCAGCAAATGTCAATTTTTTACGTATTTTGCCGTCTTTTTTATGCGAATTCCTCTCTTTAGACATCGTTTTCCGTCTCTTTCAACACATTTTCCATGTCAATTACTTAGCAAAATCTTCTCTGTGTTTGACAAGGAGGGACGATTCTGCCTACGTCTCTCTGCCTCTATTTCAATTGAATTGGATGAACTGCAATTTCGATGAATGAATTGCAATTTCAATTGAATGAACCAATTCGCAAATGGTTGATAACATTCATGGCCGTTTTCCGAGAGCTTGGGGTTCTGCTTAGTTCTAGACTTTGAACAGCTGGAGTCAGAAATAGTATATTTCGCACCTAGAGCAGAAAATGATATTTTTCCGGCTCGAAATCGGTTTTCAAAAGAAATAAGAAAAGATTGAGAGCCGAAAAAACATTTTTCCCTCCACCTACTGTCTAAAGTACTCACTTTACTCCCTGAAACATAATACTAAAGTGTCACTTTTTCTCTCTCGGTAGTAAAAAACAGAAAAACTCCCTAGGGAGTAAAAGTGACTCCATTTAAATAACATGGGAAGCATCTCTATTTTAAAAACTTACATGGTAATAGGTTAGAAGGTATAAGCTCAGATGAGAAAGCATAATAGAGGTGTCTGTCATTGAGTCAACTGAATTCAATACCACAACCAGAAATTTGATCAACACATGAAATATATGTTTGTATGATAAATTATTCTATTCTTAATATTAGTAGACAATAAAAATTTATACAATTTTTAAAATATTCCATTCTATTAAAAATACCAGCCAAAAAATATTTTGATCTGCAATTTAAATCTGAACCGCGTGATCTGGAGTCAGCCATTTTTGGTAGCTGCCCAGCTTATATGATTTTTACAACTTTTGCCGATAGATAGCGCAATCGGCAGTGCCAATCAGACGACCTTATTTTAGGTTTTAGATTTAGGCTATGTTGTTAGGGATCATTGTCACCAATACGTAAGTTATTAGAATGATTTTATTTGCAGTTTCTATAAAAAAATGTAAATGGAGGAAAAATGTTGTGTACATCACGAGCGAAAAATACTTTTTCTCCCTCAGGAAAATTGCTGCCCTCGGCTTCGCCTCGGGCTTCAAACTTTTTCCCACAGGGAGAAAAAGTCGTACTTTCCACTCTAGATATACAAATAACTATTGCCTGTGGTGCGAACGCTATTTTTCGCCACACACAAAAATAAACAATATATATATGAGAATAGTTGTTCACTAAGCACTTCCGAAAGCAAAAGTGGAATGTCATAGCTCTAGCAAATCTGAGGTAATCTGAATATCAGGAAATTGTCCAAGTATTTTCATTTTTAATTTTGATTTGTCTAAATAACCTAAAATATTATGTTCAATTATGTGGGAGGTTGAGTTTATACTTTTTCATTCTTTCAAATGACAATAAGATGATATCATTATAAATGTTTCAATTATTGAATAATGAGCACAAATAATGAAAAGTTTTTTGTTCAGCTGTTTTAGCATACTTGAAATTTGGCCAATCTGAATGTCAACCTCAACAATGCTTGTTGTCATCGACTTAGGAAGTTTGAGTTAGAAGTTCTATCCTACTCTGAAAATGGAATTTGAATATTTTATAATACCTATATATCTTATCTGTATCCATTCATCCAAATAAAATGATATTGTTCATTTTTCTTCTCCTTCCACTTGTTCTTGATAAAGGAATCTAATTCTGATCAACTTTGATTCAACTTGATATATTTATTTTTCTACTTGGAGCTAACCCAAGCTCAAAGTACTTGGAATAGACTAGAATAGTACTTGGAATAGACTTAAATAGACCTTGAACCATCCTTGGTAAATAATTGAGAATCTATATTATTCAAAATTCTGAGTCAATCAGTTGAGTAGTTGAGACGTGATGATGCGTCGTTCGTGAATTTCTCTATATTATGTTGAAGCCAATTCTTCCCTCCATTATATAATATTATAGATTTATCATCATAACTCCTTCACCTCCTGTTTCTACTCCTCCACCTTCTCCTCCTTCTACTCCTTCTCCTTCTTCTCCCTCTCTTCATCATCCTCATCTCCCTCCTCAGTGCACGAAATTTAGTCTTGTATAGACACTGTCAGCACAAAATCACCCCGAGGATTTTTCAGTGCAGTTTTGAAAATGAAAGGAGAAAATGAAACCTTGTTCTCCTTCTTTTCTTTGTACTCTATCTCTCTCTTCCTCCACTTTATCCTCTCTCTCACTCTCTCACTCCCTCTCTTTCCGCCACACGATTTTCTCTTTTTTCAGTGGTATTTGAAAATGAAAAGAGAAAATAAAACCCTGCTCTTCCTCCTTTTCTTGCTACTCTCTCTCTCTTCCTTCACATTATACTCTCGCTCACTCTCTCACACAATCTCTCTCTCTCTCCAATGTAACGGGTCGTGTGGTTTGATTGATTGATTGAATTACAATTATTAAATATGGGAAGATGAGAGATTGAACCAATAATAATTTAATGTTTCTAGGAAGAATATCGTGAATTTTCTTCAATGCATGCATGGCTGAGAATACCTTTTTACAAGTTTTGTTCACTTGTTCTGACCAGTCAAGAGTATTATTCATAATAATGCCTAAATTTTTAACTGAGCTACAGTAAGGAATGACATTACCGTCTTCACTAATTTTGTGAATCGATTCAAGGTCAATATTGTTTATAAGACGAGAATATCCAATTATAATGGGTTGTGTTTTGATGGGATTAAGCTTAAGGTCATTTTTCTTTGTCCATTCCACTATCGAATTGATATCCTGATTCATTATTCCTGGAGAGGACCTGGAGTCCTAACTCCGCTTTTAATAAAAGCAATCAATCAATCTCACTCTTTCTCTCTCCGCCTAAGGATTTTTTCAGTGCAGTTGGAAATTGAAAGAAGAAAATGAAATCCTGCTCTCCTATCTTTCTTGCTCCTACCTCACTCACTCATTCTCTCTCTCTGTTCACACCCCATTGGTCGACGTTTGAGTGACGCGTCTATTTAGAGCCGCTAATGGCATGTCACGATTTCTATGCTAGATAACCACGGCGATGTCTCTCTCATTTTTCATCGGCTACGAAATTTGTTTGCAGTCTCGGCTACCCTACAATTTGCGCCTTTTCATCATTATTCTTCCTTCTCTATTCATATTTCTCATTCTATCTTTCATCTTCTGAACAAATTTCCCCATTCTGTGTTCTTTCTCTCGTATGAATTTGTTTCCCTCAATAGACATCGTGGCCTATATTTTATTTATTCATTCTTTGGATAGAAGATTACAATGTCGGGATGAGAAACACGCGTTAGCTTGAAGCTTTTCCTGTTCCCAAATTTGTCCAGTAAAATGTTTAGAGTAATTTCGCAGTGTTGCAAATGTGTTAGGTTAGGTTGGGCCTAGCCTACTAAGTTTTGCAGTGTATAGTGAGGTCCACGTTATAATGGCAGTGGAAAAATATAGGAGAACTACGTTGCCGATCCTCGGTCTTGTCAATGCCTTCTATAGACGGTAGCTGATACAGGTTCATTGATATAATATTAACAAGGATAACAATACCATTGCTAATCAAACACGGCCATTATAACGTGCATCTCACTATAGAAGAGTTGTAATGTATGGTAGCTCCACTCTACAATTTCTGGAAAGTTCCTGTTAAATGATTATCATTTTTCAATCAGATAATTTTCTGATTCAAAATTTGAAACTCGCTTAGAATATCCTTTGACTGAGATTGGAACCTCGTATTTCATCTTGGATCCATCAAATTGAATATTTAAATCTTATTAATGAAGAGGTGAATTGGCTAATAGGCTACATGTACAGGATATAGGGAATATTCGGACGACGCATCATTACTTATAAACTGATCAACTTATTTTTCCTCTTCTACTCTTTCTTCTTCTTCTCATTCCCCTCCTTCTTCTTTTTCTTCTTCTTCCTCTTCTACTCCCACTCCTCTATCTTCTTCTTCTTCTTCATCCTCGTATTCCAAGATGTCTAGCCAGTAAGTTTCTCTCCTCTTAATTCATCAATCTGCAAAGTTCCAGTCTGCAGTCACTGACAGGACTTGGCCAAATAACTTACTTTGCACAACTTTAGAGAAAAAGAGAGAAAGTAGAAGATAGGATGAGAGAGAGAGAGAGAGAGAGAGAGAGAGAGAGAGAGAGGGAGAGAGAGAGAGAGAGGGATAGAGATAGAGATATAAGAAGATGAAGAACGAGAGATACATAGAGAGAGAGAGATTGAGGAGACAAATGAAGAGAGGACGAGAGAGAGATAGAGATAGAGATATAGAAAGATAGAGAACGAGAGATACATATAGAGAGAGAGAGAGCGAGGAGACAAATGAAGTAGAGGACGAGAGAGATAGAGATAGAGAAAGATGGAGAACGAGAGATACAAGGAGTGAGAAATAGTGAGAGTGAGAAAGAGAGAAACAGTGAGGGATACAGGAAGAGTAGAAGAGATTCAGAGAGAGTAAGAGAGAGAGAGAGTGAGAGAGAGTGTGTAAGAAAGAGAAAGAGTGAGTAGACAAGTTAATGGAAGGAAATTAGAGTTGTGAGTGAGTGTACACTTAACAACTTTGTACAAATTAAAAGTTTTCGTTAACTTCATCTTTCTTACAACACTTCCTCTCAGACAGCCATATCCTGCACTCTCGGCAAACAGCGTATTACATCGAGTTGCATGATCTATTAATCATCTTGATTCATATAAATTATATCATCTATCACTACTAATCTTCTATATCATCTATCAACTATCTATATCATCTATATCTATTTCATCTATCAACTATTCAGGGCTGTCCCGGATTTTGTCCGGCCCGCCGAGAGTTATTGCAACCAATTTTTTTCAATATATATTTACACAAAGAAGGTAACTTACTTCCATTTTACAGTTCTCTCCCAGAAAAATACTTAAAAACATAAAAAACCATGCTGAAGCTATGTTTTCTCTTTTTGGATCCACCTACAATTGTTAGCAGACATTCTCAAAAATGAAGTTTGTTGAATCCAAATACTTCCTTGTCAGATGAACATTTGAAATCAATTTTAATGATCGGAACCACAAAGTTTGATCCTAAATGGGCGGACATTTTAAGTGGAAAACGAATGCAATCTTCTCACCAAAATAAGTATTCACTTTTAGGTTGGTAACTTTTTTTAAATTCGTGTACCTATTGTCAAGTTGCCCTATTACTATTAAAAAAGGTTATTATATTTTGTTCAACTTGCTAAACTCATGCATTGACAAGTTTTCTTATGACCTTTTTACACACAATAAATTTGACTTTGTATTGAAATGAAATGAATTGGTTTGTTCCTACCTGTGTTTTAATTGAACCTACTTAAAACTCCTCATTATTTTAATGGAAATATAATAATTTTACATCTCTCAAATCCCCCGTCGTTTGTGGCCCCACAAGTTAAATTCCACGTACCTCCCTGTTATTGGCCCTCTAAGCCTCCCTAGAATTAGCAATGTGGCACTTGCATGAAAAAGGTTGGAGACCCCTGAACCATAATTATCATCTACCAATACTACCATAAGGCAGTATTTGATGTTCAAAATGAATAAAAAGACTTGAAGTTGTCTAATCAAAGATTAATCAAAATCTGTCTGTTTGTTCAATAATAATTGCGTAACAACCAAAACCGGTATCTTTATTAATTCTTTATCACAAATGTTGCCCCATGTGGGATGGGGAAGCTTTGAGTTTATTGAGTACATTTATTTAATTATTTATTCATTTAATTACATTTACAAAAAAAAGAATTCATTTAAGTACATTCGTACTCAAGAGTGTGTTGTAAACCAGAACTCTCCCACAGCATCCATCCTTGTCGTAGGAGGAGACTAAAATGGACCTCAAGGGAACTCCACAAGTTGCCTTGTCTTCAAACCCACGGGATCTGCCCCATTAGGGCAGTTTAGGAGGGGCAAAAAAAAAATCCAAGAGACCAGAGATGGGTGAAACTCCAGGCACAAATCCGGGTCAAGAGGCTGAGTCGAGGGTGGCCGGGCGCCCTAGAGGCAACTTGGCCGCCTCTTCCTCAGTGGGAGGACCTAAAAAGGAGGCCAAGAGTGGAACTCACGTAGGTCACGGGGACTAATCAGTCTGAAGAGACTGTCAATCATATCACACTGGATTGCGACAAGGATTGCAACCAGGTGATGAATGGAATCTCCTATATATATAAAAGCGAAATGACACTCACTCACTGACTGACTGACTGACTGACTCACTTACTCACGCACTCACTCGCAGAACTAAAAATCTACCAGACCAAAAACGTTCAAATTTGGTAGGTATGTTCAGTTGGCCCTTTAGAGGCGCACTAAGAAATCTTTTGGCAATATTTTAACTCAAAGGGTGGTTTTTAAGGGTTCAAAGTTCGTCTTTTAGCATGTATATTCTTCTTATTCTCTTAATTATATTTGAAAAATGTCCATACCATATGTTAATATAGAACTATAATCTAGAGAGTGTACCTCTTCGAAACAGTTGTTAACTGGTAACTAAATTAATAAATTTGTCAGGCTGGCATTAAGTTGAGTTGACTTTGTTAGGTTGGCACCAAGTTGAAGATTAAAAAGCATTTATCGCGGAAAAATTGATTGGGCACTACTACTTCAATCAGAGCTATTCCTGGGAATATTAAATTACTAGCCGTCAGGCTCGCTTCGCTCGAAATATCCGTTCAGCCAGACGTTTAGCCTGGACCCCCGACTGGATCGTCCTAGCATATGATAAAAATGAAAAATGCAGGCGAGCGAAGCGAGCCAGCTGATCTCATTCTTGGACGATCCAGTCGGGGTCCAGGGGGCGGAGCCCCCTGGCTAGACGGATATAGCGAGCGAAGCGAGCCTGACGGCTAGTTAGGTATAAATTTGATCAAAATCGTTGGAGCCGTTTTCGAGAAAATCGCGAAAAACTCCGTTTTTAAAAACATTTTCGCCATTTTAGTCACCATCTTGAATTGCATTTTATTGAAATTGTTCGTGTCGCATATTTATAGTGTAAGGACCTCAAGTTTCAGATTTCAAGTCATTCCGTTGATTGGGAGATGAGATATCGTGTACACAGACGCACATACACACACACACACACACACACACACACACACACACACACACACACACACACACACACACACACACACACACACACACACTTACAGACCAATACTCAAAAATCACTTTTTGTTAATAATCAATATTTTTTTAATTAATTATTTATTCTACATCGTTAAATGACGATCTGACAACAGAGCAAAGCGAGAAAGAGATAGTGCTATCCGATTTGTTGAATGACGGACAAGGATAGCAATACCATTGCTAACACTGCCATTATAACGTGGACTATGGGAGAATGATGAGAAGATGATACAATTGATAGAATCATGATAGACAAGGATAACACTACTATTATCAATCAAACACTCAACGGAAATCAAACTATCAAATGATGGTATTTGTCCAATATTTGTGTTGCTATCCTTGTCTATCGTTTTTGACAAAGCAGATAACTCTATCCTTCTCCAGCTCTGTAACGTTGCCAGGTCGTTTCAACAATGTAGAAATCATACAATCAACAAAAGTAATATTCAATACGGAGAATAAAATTAAAAAAAAAACAAAAGGGACAAAAATTTACAATAGAAATGACAAAAATAAAGTTTGGGAATAAGATAAAAGGAGAATACGATTGTGAAGAGTTGACAACGCTGTTTGCCTATCTTCCTCAGCGGTGAGGCGTGGACCTAATGAGGGTGAGATGCTCTAAAACGTATATAATAATACGATAAAGACAATGGGCCATATGAATAAAGTTGAGCATTTGCTTATACTTTTGAAATATGGAGCATTTGCTTCATTTTCTATGAATGAACGTGATCAAAACCTTTTGCTCATGCTCATCAAAAAAATAGTTTGAGCATTCACTCAAAAGTGAAAGCTTTTGCTCAAAATTGTATGAATAAACTAGAGCATTTGCTCAACTTTTGAAGCAAATGCTTCAAAAAAGGTGAGTCTAGTCTAGAGCAGCTTATCACCTTTTGCTCATAGTAAAATGGCTCAACTAATTCGTTTGAGGAAGAGGAAACTATACTAGATACTATCACAACCAATAGTTGAGAACTACACTCTTATTAGATTCAACCATGATATATATCACCATTATCCCTACAAAAGAATAAATACAAAAGATGATACCTGTTATAAAGATAGCCATCACAAAATATGAGATAGGAATTTAAGAAGATGAGAGTGTGGACGATTATAAGAAGGCTATTGATATTATAAGAATATGCTGAAGATTATCATAGAGATGACATTTTTCCACGCTATCATTTCAAAATTCTAAACTCAACTAACCTAAAACTCTATTCATAAATAGAAAACAAAGCAGACGACGCAAACACAAGCGGTGCACCCTACTTGCATATTTAGCGTTTCCGTGAGCTATAAAAACAAACTAAGGCTACAAAAACGAATCAGCTGATGAAAAATCTCTAAAATACGTGAGCATTTGCTCCAGAGTTCAGGAGCATAAGGTAAGAGTATAAGGTGAAGCTTATCCATATAATAATGAGCAAATGCTTTTGCTTCTACATTTTGCTCATGAGCAAAACCTTATGCTCATGAGCAAAACCTTATGCTCCATGCTCTTGCTCATGAGCATTTGCTCTGGTTTTATTCATATGGGCCATTGTCTATGAGGTGTCCATATGTGTAATGTGACTATGATTGTAGTATGTATCATCATGTGCCCATGTGGTCATGTGTCTACATGCAGAACACATCAAGTGAGCAGTCAAAGCATGTTGACTTCTCCGTTTCACCACACATTCACACATACACACACACAAGACAACACACACACACACACATACACACATATAATATAGCTCCAGTGTTGAATACAGAGGACAGCAACCCTCTCAATATGTCACCATTCTATCACCATTTCCACGTTACAATCAAAACCTGTCCAATAGAATCAATCATGGAGAACAATTAGATCTATGAAAATTTCTCCATACTGTTTCATTCTCATTTTCTTCATCTTAATGATTTTTTTCCCATGAGTATATTATGAATGTTTTTTATGTTAAATTTTTATAAAATTTCCACATCTTAGGTTATCAATTTTCTTTTTTAAATTTTTGTATAGAAATGTGGTATTTATGAACTTCTAATGACTCGCAAAATGTATCTTTATTGGAATTTTTAACTTTTGGCATAAAATCTTAAACAATAGCAAAATTAGTGGCATCCCGACACATATTCATATATAATGGGAGTCACATTTTCTTAGATCAGCAAGTAATCAACCAATTTGTATTAATACTTTGTAAATAATTGTACCTTATATGCTTTTTGTAATCATGTCTATAATTTGAATAAACTCCTCTGGTCGTGTTGTACCCTCGACCAGAGACATTATTATTATTATTACTATCATTATTATTGATGGCAGTGGAGAAATATGAGAGAGCAGCGTTTCCGATTATTCCATTGCCTTTCCATTGCCTTCTTATAGAAAGACCGCTGAAACCGGTATAACCATTTTGATATTCACTATTGATTCTTGTTTGAAAGAAATGAATTCAGGAACATTATATAATTATTATTATTTTTTATACATTTTCAACGATATAAAATTATTGATAAACAAACTTTTATATTGTCCTCATTTATTAGAATAGATGGAAAAATGCCACAATATCAATTCTCATCCAATAAATGTTATCAATATAACATTATTCAGAGTTTCCAAAATGATACCTCACTATAGAATTGACCGAGCGAAGTGAGGTCTAAGATTCAAGTCGCCGGTTTGTCATTTCTCTTGATGTTTGAATGTTTAAATGTTTGAATGCTTAAATGTTTAAATGTATATATGTTGCGCATTTACGGAGATACGCGGTAATAGATTTTCTTGTAATTTGACAGGTATGTTCCTTTTTTAATTTTTGCGCGTCGACGTATATACAAGGTTTTTGGAAATTTTGCATTTCAAGGATAATATAAAAGGAAAAAGGAGCCTCCTTCATATGCCAATATTAGAGTAAAAATCAGACTATAGAATAAGACTATTAAGAATCAGACTATTATTCATCATAAATCAGCTGACAAGTGATTAACACAGATGTGTGGAGTAGCCAGTCTATTGCTGTATTTCCATAAGGTCTATAGTTTCAATCAGGTACTTGTGGATTAGAATACTGCGTGAGGTCCACGTTATAATATCATTAACATGGTATTGCTATCCTTGTCTACCATTCGACAAGGCAGATAGTGCTATCCTTTTCTAGCTCTGCAAACTTATCAAATCGGTTTTCAACATTGCATAAATATGATTGATCAACTTAATATTTAATCTCAATTATTATTCAATCATTAAAGTATAGACTATCACAGATTTATAAGAATGAGATACTCGTATGACGAGATTTCTATTCTATATAACAAATGGGTTCTACTCTTTGTTTCCAGGAGTGATCTACTCATCTACTAGTCCAGTCAATATAGACATAAAAAAGGTGGTGTGCTTGCAATTCATATTGTGGTTCTTATTTTAAATAAATTATTTGGGTGCATAAGAGAAGTCCAGAACCAATTTCTTCATGCAAAATTTCCTTGTGCTAGATACAGGGGGTCCCAAAAACCTCGTATTTTCGGCAAATTTTCCAGTTTTCAGCTATTTCTGCCAAATCTCGTAATCGGACAGAGAAATTTGCTCTTGCCTTTTTTCTTAATCTTTTTTTGCATACTTTTTTTCTTCTTTTTAATCAATAGATTATGGAATTCTGAATGAAATGAGATCATTCGGAGCTCTTTATCTCCATTGAGTACTGAGTTATGATTTTTCTCTTCTTCTTCTTCTTCTTTCTCCTCTTCTTCTTCTACCTCTTCCTCTTCGTCTTCTCCTCATCTTTCTTCTACTCCTTCTTCCATTTATTCTTCTGCTTCTTCTTCATCTTCTACTCCTTCTTTTTCTCCTTGTCGTTTTTCTTCTTCTTCTTCTTTTTTTTCTCTCCATTCTCTGCTATTCATCCCATTTTTCCTGAAGTGCTCTTTCCATTTATGCTGGAGTGTTTGAAGCTATGACAGGATTATGATTACGCTCTGATGCCTCGATAACTGGTTGGGAGCTTCAAAGTAAATATATATAAATGAGGCTATATATTCATATCTTTTCCTCCATAAACATATATGATCATTTATATGGTGAAATGATGAAATCTCTCACAAATAATCTCAACGCTCCTCATCTTTTGAATAACACTCCAGGAAAAATGGAATGAATAGCGAAGAAGTATGAAGAGGAGGAGGAGGAGGAGAAGGAGGGTGGGGAGGAGGAGGAGGAGGAGGAGTAGGGGAAAAAGAGGAGAAGGAGAATGAGGAGAACAACGAGGAAACCATGTGAAGAGAGAAGATGTGTGAGAGAAAAACAGTGCTGACTGTCTGAATTTAATCTCCCAAGTTCTCAGTAAATGCGTTTGTATTCTTCATTTGAAAAAATCTTTGTATGTTCATAATATCATAGTGATATTCGCTCCGAAATGTCAGTATTTCTCGTGTTAACAACAGATACTCATCCCATTCAATATTTTGGAGTTTTCCACCTATTGAAGAATTTTCCTTACAGAACTCAGACATAGAAAATAAATACGAGTGTTTTCCTGGTATTAAACTGCTTTGGAATCCAGTTCTGAATGATTTTCTATCAACAAGAGCGCTATATATGATCTTCTAAGGGCCAGTTTCCGAGCTCGGGATTCAGCCAAGTCCCAGACTCTTAACAGCTGGAATCAGAAAATTAGCTATCCGTAACGGGGCATAGTCGTAGTCACAGTCACGTTTGAATCAAATTTCAAAAAATTAGAGAATTAAACACAAAATGAAATGAAGAGAGGATAGTGTAAAGTTTCAGCTGCTTTGAATTATTCGGGAATGTTTAATTTCGTCAAGGAAAAACGTTTTCAATCATAGAAATGAGAAAATAAAAACTGCGACTACGCCCCGTTTTGGAAAACTAATTTTCTGACTCCATCTGTCAAAGTCTAGAACTTAGCTAAATCCCGAGCTCGGAAAGCCGGCCCAAAATGTCTCTTAAGGTGCGGGCAGCCTCACGCTCTGCTCCGCAGTCGAACGTCACTCGAGCAGATCGATTGATGATCGCAGGTGGAGCAAGAGTGGAACGCGAACAGAGTGTGTAACAGAGGTCGAACTTGGCAAGCTCCTAGGTCGAACCATAGAGAAACAATAGCGTAAGTAGATATCCCATGGTATAGGGAGTTTATGTCGTAACTTTTACTGTTATCTCGAGTCAATTTCAATTGATTATTGTAGATTTTCACTGTTTTGTTGGGGTGAGAGTGTATGAACGGCACAATATGAGAGACTACCAGTGTCACACGGCTTCAAGGGAAAGATCTACATGAAGTATCGGCTTTAGATAACAGTAAAAGTTACGACATAAAGTAGATATCTACTTACGCTATTGTTTCTCTATGGTCGAACTAACCAATAGTTGCACGTGCGCGGTTAACGTTTTTGTTGAATCAGTTACGATCTCTGTGTTAGCATATAGAATTATCACGATTAATGATTAACTATTGAATCATTAGAATTCAATAATGTGAAATTATATGAACATTCTTAATGATAGGTACCAGCATATTAAGGTGCGTACAGATATACGCGCCGCGAGCATGAGCAATTCATGAGCATGAGCAAATACTGTAATTCTTCTTTTAATAATTACTTTCTATTATGAGATGTTTTATTTTGTTTATAGTCCTTAACTCCTTTCTTCCATTTCAATATTATTAATTTATAATTCAACTCACGACTCACGAACAAACCTTTTAGGTTCATGTGAGCGTGGTTTCTATTATTTTATTTTTTAAGTTTGTGTACATGTGTTTTTCACATTTGTATGCTACATTGTATTTTTATCGGAAACAATAAAATTAAATTCAATTCAATTCAATTCAATATATCTGTATTTTTACAGAAACGGTAAGATACAGATATGAAAAGCTTGGCATCAGCCGATTAAAAGTGAATTGCTCATGTTCGCGGCGCGTAAATCTGTACGCACCTTTAGAATTCAGAAGAAAGAAGCCAATTACCCTACCACGCCTTTCACCTTTCAAAACATTGACAGACATAACCTTTTTCGTAATAAAACATCAACATAAATGCAACAAACATAATAATCATCATATAGACATAATTTAGAATTAAGCTACCCAGCAATCCCCTGGTCAGAATATATTATATTTTATTTCGTTTTGTCTCTGGATCAGCTGGATTGAAGGTTTCATATTTGTGAGGTTAGGTTATAGCGAAGTCAACAATACAACAAGCGCGCGATCATCCATCGAACATATGTCGAACTTCTACCGATCCCTCGCGTAACATCTCACGTAGCATTCATGATTCGAGGCGCGTATATCTGTACGCATCTTAATGTGCGAATTACCTCCTGTCATGTTCATATAGGAGCATTTATATCAATGACTTTAGTAGAGTCCACGCTATAATGACAGTATTTGTGCAGCATGTTGTTACTATCATTGTCTATCATCCGATAAAGCAGATGATGCTATCCTTCTCCAGCTCTGCAACGTTGCTAGATCAGCCGCCATTATGGATACATATATCATAGAACATTTTTATTGTTGTCCTCTTTCTTGTTCCAAAAAATCTTTAAACATGATGTACCACACAATGGGTGTTCACATTTGGAATATTCGAGTTACAACCCCTAAGTCATCCCTTTTCGAGGGGTTGAAATTCAGTTCCACGTCAAAAGGTGGAGTATTTGACCAATAACTCATCTTGGAAGTTATAGTATCATATCTATCAAAGTCTTCAACTTATTGAAGGGTTTCCATACCATATATGACTCACTCTGCATATTGATTATGCTGTGGACATTTTGAAAATGACCTAAGTGAAGGTCGAGACTAGTTGTTGAACTATTTCAATTTTTTTTTTTAAATAAAGGGTACTACCAGATTTTTATATTGTTTTTTTATTATTATTTGATTATACTGTGTAACAATTTATATCTCAATCATAAGAATTTTATATTTCACCACTGTAAGATTAGGAAATCGATGTTTTTTGTCTATACCATTATATTTGTCTAAATAACTCAATCAGGTTTCAGCTAGAAAAGTAACAGGAGTTGCTATGAAACCTGGTTCTGTAATTAGAATTCATTTTCAACAAAAACAGTTGTATTGACAGCATCAACGTCTCATTCTTTCAATTGAAGAATAGGAAAGGATAGAATGACTGCCTCTATTTTGTACCTAGGAGGGCGTAGTTAGGGCGCAGTCGGACCTCTCTCACATTTAACTCTCAAGATTTCTCTAGAGATATACTGCAAAATAAGTTATATGATAGATATGCTCTCCAGAATGAATATATATATTTCACCAGTGACTCGGCGCACTGAGTTTTCTCTTTCGGTTCCCCGATCAAGAACACTTAGAAATTACAACTCCCCTTTCAATAAAATGCAAACAAGTTATAACAGTTTGTCTGGGCACCTGGATGTCTTTTGGTTTTCTCGCGCTGAATTCCGGAAGGCGTTATATCATAATTTTGTGTAAACATTGAGCTGATCGACTAAGTTTCAGGTGTATAAGTGTGGATAAGCATATGGTTTGGGATGTCGTTAAGATATGAAAGTCATTTGATAGTGTATTCTATGGAATTTTTTTCAATTTTGGTTAATATATTCCTCAATTTTTATTTTAGCAAAATAAGTTTTGACATTTTTGAATTCTTCATATTTTTTATTTTCACTTTTTTCCATTAGTATTTGACATCTTTGTATTTCTTGAATTAGATACTATTTTTGTTATCTGTATTGTTTCTTCCTGCATAAGTATTATATCTTCAATTTGTATTATTTTCTATCATTTTTTTTCTCATTTGAATTTGTGAGATTTCTATTGTGAAGGGGTCATATTTGGGGGATACCCGTTGTTTCCATTGTGAATGAATAAATAAATGAATGAATAAAATCTCTCACAATACAATCAAAATATGAATGGAATAGAATTGATTATTCCGAACAGGAATAAACAGTGATATTTCAAAAAATTTAAAGGTATCAGCTACCGTCTATAGAAGGCATTGACAAGACAGAGAATCGGTAAAGCTGACCTACTATCTTTCTCCACTGCCTTAATAATGTGCACCTATCTATAGTGAGAATATTTTGAGTGAATTGTGGCGAATGGGAGCTTGATTGAAGCAGAATGGCGGAAACATAATCTTAGAAGCTGAAAGTTTTCGCCGAGTTTATATCTTGAGCAGTGATTTATAAGCTTTTAAAAGTTTACGGACTGTTGGTTCAGTTCTGCAGCATTTATGCCACACGGCAAATGGCGGTTTAATACACCACTCACGCTCAGAGTGTGGAACAGTGTTCTTTAGTGAGGTCCACGTTATAATGGCAGTGGAGAAAGATAGCAGGACAACGTTGCCGATAGCCTGTCTTGTCAATGCCTTCCATAGACGGTTGCTGATACAGGTTTATTGATGTAATATTAACTGTTTATTCTCGTTTGAAATAATCAATTGTATTTTATTAAGCAAGAAATTATATTTCTCAATAATTTCATCAAGAAGACAAAATATTATTTTAATTAATTATTAACTCTACATTGTTAAAGGACGATCTGGCAACAGAGCGAAGCGAGAAAGAGATAGCGCTATCTGCTTTGTTGAATGATAGACAAGGATAGCAATACCATTGCTAATCAAACACTGCCAATATAACGTGGACCTCACTTTAGAGTGTGGAATAGTGTACTAGAGTAAGATTCACGTTTTAATGGCAGTGGAAAAGATAGGAAGGAAGCGTTACCGATTCTCTACCTTGTCACTGCCTTGTATGGAACATAGTTTACATCTGATGTGAAATTTACTTGTTGAAAATAATCAATCCTATTCCATTTGTCAAGGAATCATATTTAATTAGTCAATAATATATATTTTTCAATAATAAATTGATGATTTTCCATGAACCTGATTGATTATTTCGCTAATTGATTGTATATTTACATTGTTGAGAAACGGTCTGGTAATGTTGTGAAGCCAGAGAGGGATAGCGCTATCCGTATTGTTGAATGATGGACAAGGATAGCAAAACAAATCAAAACTTGATCAGATACTGTCATTACAACGTCGACCTCACCAAATTCAACTCTAGAATACATTTTTATGTATCAAGTATTCAATTCACCAGACAATTGAACGATGGGATAATATTCCATCGTCGTCAGATACACGTTATAATTGCAGTGGATGAATATAGGAGAACTGTGTTGCCAATTTTCTGCCTTCTATAGAGGGTAGCTTATATCAGTATATCTAATGTGGGTGATATCAACCGATAATTTTTGTTTGAAAGAATGAATGATATCCTTTTTTCTCAATCAGTCTCAACTGAATAATAGGGATAAAGGATAAATATGTACATTTGATGTGATATATTATGTTCGTTCTTGTTTAGAATAATCAATTACATTTATTCGACAAGAAAATATATACTCCAATCATTCTCCAATTTTCATGAAAAAATATTTTGATAATGAATCATTTCTCTTCATTGTTGAAGAACGATCTAGCAACAGAGCAAAGCGAGAAAGAGATAGCGCTATCGGCTTTTTTCAAATGATAGACAAGCATAACAACACAGATTTCAATCAAATACTGCCATTATAACGTGGACCTCACTATGGACCAGAGGCTATCAACTGACTCAGTAACAAATTAATTATTATTATCCATCAGCGGTGGAAAATTATAATTGAAATTGATGAATTATTATCTCGTTTTCGGGTTGTGGAGGAGCTGGAGTGGTGGAGGGCAAAGGGAGGGGGTTTCAAAAACAGGAGCAAAATGTTGGAAATTATTTGAACGTCAGTGGAGCGGACAAAGTATGTAATAAAATAACTTTTTTGATGGTAAATAGAAATCTCTGTCGAAAGATAGAAATTCCCCAGGCGGGCAACTCCTCTTTTCCATTGTTATTGTTCTTCTTCTCTCCTCTTTCTTTGTTAGTTCCTCTCTCCTTCTTTCCCCCATATCACTTTCACATCCTATTTCTTCAGGAAAATACACCACTTCTATTCCACTGTTATGGTATTTCTTCCTCACCCTTTTCATCACCTTCTCTTTCTCAACCGTTCTTCTTCTTTCCTTTCTATTTCTTCCCTTTCTATTAATACAATACTTCTATTCCACTGTTATCGTTATTCCTTTTCACCTCTTTTATCTCCTTCTCCTCCTCCTCCACTCATTCTTCTTCTTTCCTCCCTATTCTCTTAGACAAATACACTACTACCATTTTGCTTTTATCGCTCTACTTCTTCTCCACCTCTCTTTTCTACTCCTCCCACTGCTTCTCATTCTCATCCTGTTCATTCCCGTTTTTCGACTGCTCATCTTCATCTTCCTCAACCTTTTTCCTTCTTCCCTTTCTATTTCTCGTCTTTCTATAAATACAATTCTACTATTCAGCTGTGATTGTTCTCCTTCTACTCCTTCTCCTCCTCTTTGACCCTTTTCTGTTTTTTCCTTTCTATTTCTTTCCTCCCTATTAATACACTCCTTCTATTTTTTTTATCGTTTTCTTTTTCACCTCTTTCAATCTTTCTTCTCCTCCTGCTCCTGCTTCTCATTCTCCTCCTCCTTTACTCCTTCTCCTTCTCCTTTCCTTCAGGCAAATTCACTTGATCTATTCCACTGTTATCGTTCTTCTTCTCCACCCCTTTTTTCTCAAGCTCCTCCTCCTCCTCTTCTTCTCCTTGTTCTCCTCTTCTTCACCTATTTCATTTTTTACTCATCTTCTTCTTGCCAGTCAATCTATGGACAATAGATTTTTAGAGGGAGAGAGAGTGAGCTGGAGGTATAGCAGAGGAAAAAGAGAGTAGATGTTGAGAGGGGAAGAGAGAGAGAGAGGGTTGAAGGTATAGCAGAGGAGAAAGAAAGAAGAAGGGAATAGATGTTGAGAGAGGTAGAGAGAGAGTTGAAAGTATAGCAGAGGTGTAAAAAAGGGAAAGAGAGAGAAAGAAATAGATGTTAAGAGGAAAACAGAGAGAAAAGGAGTAGATGGAAAAGAGAGAAAAGAGAATCGATGTTGAGGGGGGTAGAGAGAGAGTTGAAGGTATAGCAGAGGAGAAAGAAAGGGAAAGAGATAAAAGAGAATAGACGTTAAGAGGAAAACAGAGAGAAAGTGAGTAGATGAAAAAGAGAGAAAAGAGGATAGATGTTAAGAGGAAAACAGAGAGAGAGAGAGTGAGTAGATGAAAAGAGAGTAATAAGAATATTTGTTAAGAGGGAGAAAGAGGAACGGAGAGAGAGTGATTGAAAAAGAAAGGAGATGAGATTTACAGAACTAGTGGATTTCAGAGCTCAGTTATTTGTTGAAGTTTTGCATAAAAATGTAATTAATTACAAAGAAAGTTGGTAATTAAAATTGTTGCACTTCCCCGTGTCAGACGTGGGACGACAACGTCTATGCAAAATTTCAAAACTTGCTCTTCAAAGAGGATATTTTATGTAGAGAGGAAAAATGCTTCAGAACGAAACGAGCTACAGAAACGAAAAGAGATTTCAAATTTCAGATTTCAGTTTTAGGATTTCAGGGTTCTACATTTATGTGCATTACAAAACCATAGTCAACTTACATTCCAGCGCTCAACATAATTTTCACTTTCCTTGCCCTATTACCATAGGTAAGGAAAGTATTGCTTTCCGAAAAAAAATTAAGGTACCCCAATTTCTAAATTTCTATACGTTTCAAGGTCCCCTGAGTCCAAAAAAGTGGTTTTTGGGTATTGATCTGTATGTGTGTATGTGTGTGTATGAGTGTATGTGCATCTGTGTACACGATATCTCATCTCTCAATTAACGGAATAACTTGAAATTCGGAACTTAAGGTCCTTACACTATAAGGATCCGACACGAACAATTTCGATCAAATGCAATTCAAGATAGCGGCTAAAATGGCGAAAATGTTGTCAAAAACAGGGTTTTTTGCGATTTTCTCGAAAATGGCTCCAACGATTTTGATTAAATTCATACCTAAAATAGTCATTGATAAGCTCTATCAACTGCCACAAGTCCTATATCTGTAAAAATTCCAGGAGCTCCGCCCCATATATGCAAAGTTTGATTCTAGATTCTCAATTATCAGATCTCAGATATGATTCAAACTAGAGATTTCGAGTGGAAAAGATTGAGCAAGGAAATCTCTTCAATTAATGTCCAGTAACATTTTCTTGTAAAGTAGAGTAGATTTACTTTACGCTCCCAAATCATTTGCGCATGCGCAGAAGAGTTTCTTTACGCACCCTAATCAGCTGATTGTAAGCAGCTCGCCAAAAAGTAAGATCTTAACCTGAAACGACGGTAATTGTAAATCCGCCGATATAAGTAATTAAACAGGTTTGGTCAGTTGTAGAAAAGATTTTGTATGTAATTCGCGCGTAATGCTTCTTTATCGCTCTTGCGAAATTATCACGCTCCGCTTCGCGTCGCGTGATAACTGTTTTGCGCGAGCGATAAAGTCGCGCATTACGCTCTTAATACATAAATAGCTATCCTCGCTTGATAAAATATGATTTATTATTATAAACGAGAATGAACAGTTAATATTACACCAATAAACCTGTATCAGCTAACGTCTGCTCAACAATATTTTTTCGCCACACTGCACAGAAAGCAGCTGTTTTCCGGTCCCTACGTAGATCTGAAAGACATTGCTCGCAGACGACTCTTGTCTGACGTCAGAACAAGTTTCTTTCCGGCCTAGGCCTAGGCCCTTTCCAGCCGCTAACATGGAACTAAGAAAGGTGATCAAAAAACAGCTGATCAAAAAACTTTCCATTATCTGTGTTCATTATCCAATAATTAAAGCATTTATAATAATATCATCTCATTGTCATTTGAAAGAATAAAAAAGTGTAAACTCAACCTCCCACATAATTGAACATCATCTTTTAGGTTATTTAGACGGATCAGAATGAAAAATAAAAATACTTGGACAATTTCCTGATATTCAGATTACCTCAGATTTGCTAGAGCTACCACCTTCCACTTTTGCTTTCGGAAGTGCTTAATGAACAATTATTCTCATATATATATTGTTTATTTTTCTGAGTGGTGAAAAATAGCGTTCGCACCACAGGCCGAAATGTTTTTCCTACAGTTACCTTGAAAAGTGGCCATTCCTGCACTGATTACAGAACACAAAGAATCAAATTTCAGATTTCAGTTTTAGGATTTCAGGGTTCTACATTTATGTGCATTACAAAACCATAGTCAACTTACATTCCAGAGCTCGACATAGTTTTTAGTACAAGTTGATGAATCAAATCAACATTAATTTATAGACTCGAGAATGCTTCTTCTCTTCTTTTCACATTCAAGGATTGTATAGTGTACACAACTCGAGGTAGAAATGCATGTTTGTTCCAGCTCCCAATTCATAGACTCTCTCTGCTTGAAAAAGGACAGTATATTCAGGATTGAAGTTTTATAATTGTATTCCAGAGGATAATAGGTTGTGTGGTGGTTATAAAGTGTTTTTATCTAAGATAACCAGGACATTGGTAGAGGCATGTCCCTATACAATAGAGGAGTGCTGCAACGCATTCTCAGGATCCCGATCCTGAACTTGACATGTTGCATGCCACTTGAGCCTTGCTCAAAAATGTGTGCCTTTACGCAACTAAATTGTAATAATAATAATAATAATAATAATAATAATAATATTAAAAAAAGTGAGGTGCACGTTATAATGACAGCGTTCGATTAGCAATGGTATTGCTAACCTTGTCTATCATTCAACAAAGCGGATAGCGGTATCTCTTTCTCGCTTTGCTCTGTTGTGACATCGTGTTTTAACAATGTGGAATTAATAATTAATTAACAAAATATTTCTTCCTTATTATGAAAATTTATTACCAAATTATTGAAAAATATAATTTTTCTACAACTGCGCGTAAAGAAAAAATTACATACTCAATTCTCCTCGTAAAACAGCTTATTTCTGAGGAGAATCTACTTTTCTGCTCGCTAACCATCTGCGCATGCGCAGTAGATTTTATTTACGCTCGCAAATCATTCGCGCATGCGCAGAAGAGTTCTTTACGCTCGCTAATCAGCTGATGATAAGCAGCTCGCCAAAAGACAAACCACTCTCGGTCAGATCTTAACCTACAAAATTTGTAATTGTACCGCTTCTACAGCCATGATGGATATCAGTGTAGACGAATTATTATAAACTCCGCCAGATATGAGTGATTTAACAAGTTTGTGCAGTTGTAGAAAATATTTTGTTTGTAATTCGCGCGTAATGCTTCTTTATCGCTCTTGCAGAATTATCACGTGACGCGAAGCGGAGCGCGAGCTATGAAACTGTTTTGCGCGAGCGATGAAGTCGCGCATTACGCTCTTGATACATAAATAGATATTCTTGCCTTATATTATTTGCCTTAGATTATTTCAAACGAGAATTAACAGTTAATATTACATGAATAAACCCGTATCAGCTTCTATAGAAGGCATTGATAAGACAGAGGATCGGCAACGTTGTTCTCCTATCTTTCTCCACTGCCATTATAACGTGGACCTTAGTTCAGTGTATGAATTGAAATTAGTGGAAGAATCAGGTTTGGGCTGTGCCTGTTGGTGCTTTCCCAATCATATTATTGTGTATTGTGTTGGATGAATAAAAGAGAAAGAATGATTTAAATAAGAAGAGAAAAGAAGAATGGAGAGTATAAGAGAGGCCAGATGAGGGGAGTGTGAGAAACGGAGGAAATAAAGCTTCCAAAAAACCCCCCAAAAAAACGGTCCAGGTTGAGATGAGTTTTGGGGCCACGGGGTTGGTTTAACGCAATAAATCGTCTACTTTCCAGTCGGGTTGTCTCATCTTTATGCTAAACTGCTTTCTCCGCTCTCTCTTTCTTTCTTCCTCTGTCTCTCTCTCTCTTAGACTCTCAATACCATACACACTCTTACTCTCTCTTCCTCACTTGGTCTCTCCCTCACAATCTTTATATCCCACACATTCGTTTTCATTCTCACTCTTTCTCTCTCAATCTCTTTAACACACTCTCTTTTCCCCTCTATCACTCTCTCTATCTCTTCTTCCTACACTCTCTCATCCTCTCTCTCACGCTCAATCTTTTCACAACGTCCTCATTGTTAAAAAAGAGCTGGCAACAGAGCAAAGCGAGAAAGAGAGAGCGCTATCCGCTTTGTTGAATGATAGACAAGGATAGCAATATCATTGCTAATCAAACATTGCCTTTATAACGTGAACCTCACTATAGGTGTAAGCACTTCAAATTTCTCAACAGGCGGCTTAGTATAGGCAACCCGCTAAAAAGAGTCGATGTTTTTATGATAATTTGTTCTGCTAAACTTACTTGTTACTTTCCTTGCCCTATTAACATAGGTAAGGAAAGTATTGCTTTCCGAAAAAAATTAAGGTACCCCAATTTCTATACGTTTCAAGGTCCCCTGAGTCTAAACAAAGTGATTTTAGGTATTGGTCTGTGTGTGTGTGTGTGTGTGTGTGTGTGTTGTGTGTGTGTGTGTGTGTGTGTGTGTGTGGTGTGTGTGTGTGGTGTGTGTGTGTGTGTGTGTATGAGTGTATGTGCGTCTGTGTACACGATATCTCATCTCCCAATTAACGAAATGACTTGAAATTGGAACTTAAGGTCTTTACACTATAAGGATCCAACACGAACAATTTTGATCGAATGCGATTCAAGATGGCGGCTAAAATGACAAAAATGTTGTCCAAAACAGGGGTTTTCGCGATTTTCTCGAAAACGGCTCAACGATTTCGATTAAAGTTATACCTAGAATAGTCATCGATAAGCTCTATCAACCGCCACAAGTCCCTTATCTGTAAAAATTTCAGGAGCTCCGCCCCATCTTTGCAAAGTTTGATTTTAGATTCTCAATTATCAGGCTTCAGATACAATTTAAACAAAACATTTCGAGTGGATTGAGCATGAGAATTTCTACAATAAATTAATGTTTCGTAACATTTTCACCTAAAATGAAAAATAAGCTCGAAATTCAAGAAAATGTGATTATCCAATTATTGCAAACTATTGGCAACTGTTGATTCTATTGAATGATTTACTATGAAGAGATAGCAGACCTCGTGTGTCTTCAGCGCTATTGTCCTGTCACCAGCTGGCTCAAATCTTTGAATAGTAGACTTGAGATGCGTGGGAACACTAGTGTCATGTGATCAATATTCATAACGGCAAGGAAAGTTGTGTGAGTGCGCCACACCAGATTTTGTATTAATACATAGTGATAATATACGGTACCAGTTAGAAGGCTGGATGTCGATTATTGTATTGCATTTTTCTTCTTCTTCCTCCACCCCCTCCTCTCTTTCTTTTTCTTCCCCTTCTTCTTCTACTTGTACTACTTCTTCATCTACATCACTACATCATAATTTTCTCCTACTTTTATTCTTTTTATTCTCCCCATGCTTTTCTCCATCTACATTTTTCTATTTTTCTCTTCTTCTTCTTCTTCTTCTTCTTCTTCTTCTTCTTCTTCTTCTTCTTCCTCTTTTTCTTCTTCTTATGGTAAACTAAATGCATCAAACTAAACTGAACTAAAATGAGCTATTAATTTCTCATCCTTTCCCGTATCGAATTACAATACTGCACACAAAATATTCCAAAAATTTTCTCGTACTTGATTCCACCTGAATCATCTTATTAAATGATTTTTTTCTCTTATCCCATACTACTTGTCTGTAGTTCTTTTTCCCCTCGTTCACTCTTAATCTATTTCTCTCTCTCTCTCAATAATTATTTTCTCTCAATATAGCTCAATAATTATTTTCTCAATTAATATTTTGCAAATTCATCCATAATTTTTCTGTATTGTAAGCTATTGTATATAAGTGTATAAGTCAGTATATATTGTAATCTACATGAATAAAGTACTCAATCCATCAATCTCTCTCTCCTCCTCTCATCCTGGTCGTGTATTGATGGACGAGAAAAAGAAGAAGAAGAGAAAAGGAGGAGGAAAAAGAAGAGGTGAGAAAAAAGTGACAAGAAGAAGAAGAAGAAATTTACATCCAGCCTTCAATCTGGTACCGTGTATTTATATAATAATACCATAATAAAGGTGAACAATATAGATAATATCTATATCAATCTATTCTTCAATGATGAATTAGTACATTTTCATAATTGAGTTTGATTATCCAGTTAGTTGAATTCCACATTTTTTAAAGCGATCTGGCAACGTTGCGGAGCTAGAGAAGGATAACGATATCTGCTTTGTCGAATTGTTGACAAGGATAAGAGAACGAATATAATGTTAATAAACTACTATGATGCTAGTGATATACTACTATTTTAAAGTGCATCCAACTACACCAACACATACACTTTTGTGTGGCAGGTTGCCTATAGTGCGCCGTCAATAGAATAATATTCAAAGTATTTTAAATAGTGAGATGCAATTATTTGTTATAGCAGTATTAACATTATAGTAGTTGATTAACATTATGTTGGTGTTCTTACCCTTGTCAACCATTCGACAAAGTAGATAGCGTTATCCTTATCTAGCACCGCAACGTTTCCAGATCGTTTTAGAAAATGTGGAATTTAATAAACTAGATTTTTAAACTATATAATAATAATTATTATGATAATTTACTGATTCGTCATTGAAGAATATTTGAAAAAAATATGTGGAGAAGTTTAATGAAGATAGGTTCATTTTATTCATGAGAATCAACAGTCAATATTCCATCAGATATACCAGTATCATCTGTCCTGTTTAGAAGGCAGTAGCAAGACAGAGGATCGGTATTGTTGTTCTCCTATGTTTCTTCACTGCCATTATAACGTGGACCTCACCATAGAAAACGGATAACGCGTTACAATCGTTACAAAACCGCGTTACAAGATTGACAACGATGTTCTCTCGTCTTTCTCCACTGCCATTGTAACGTCGACTTCACCATAGAAAACTGATAACGCGATACAATCGTTACAAAACCGCGTTACAAGATTGACAACGATGTTCTCTCATCTTTCTTCACTGCCATTATAACGTGGACCTCACCATAGAAAACTGATAACGCGTTACAATCGTTACAAAACCGCGTTACAAGATTGACAACGATGTTCTCTCGTCTTTCTCCACTGCCATTGTAACGTCGACTTCACCATAGAAAACTGATAACGCGATACAATCGTTACAAAACCGCGTTACAAGATTGACAACGATGTTCTCTCATCTTTCTTCACTGCCATTATAAGGTATCAATATGTAAGTGACTGGAGACAATTGCTGGAGACTGGAGAAACACAATCCTGGAATTGTTGAATGGAAATTACTTTCATTTCTGCTGGAGAGACACAGTTGAAACTTTCATGACGTACTTTGAGTTAGATTGTGATTCTTTACAAACTGTCACAATTTCCTTCCACAAAACGTTAGTTCTCCGAGGTTTATCAATTCTGACAGAAGAGTTTCTAGTAGCTTCTATGCCGCTTCCAACAGACCAACGTTTTATCTCTCTTCTTTTAAACATTACTGTCATTCTTGTTCTTATCCGTGCTTCTTCTTCTTCTTCTCCTCCTTCTTCTGCTTTATTCTTTTCTCCCTCTCCTTTTTCTTCGTATTCTTCTTCTTCTTCTTCTTCTTCTTCTTCTTCTTCTTCTTCTTCTTCTTCTTCCTCTTTTTCTTCTTCTTATGGTAAACTAAATGCATCAAACTAAACTGAACTAAAATGAGCTATTAATTTCTCATCCTTTCCCGTATCGAATTACAATACTGCACACAAAATATTCCAAAAATTTTCTCGTACTTGATTCCACCTGAATCATCTTATTAAATGATTTTTTTCTCTTATCCCATACTACTTGTCTGTAGTTCTTTTTCCCCTCGTTCACTCTTAATCTATTTCTCTCTCTCTCTCAATAATTATTTTCTCTCAATATAGCTCAATAATTATTTTCTCAATTAATATTTTGCAAATTCATCCATAATTTTTCTGTATTGTAAGCTATTGTATATAAGTGTATAAGTCAGTATATATTGTAATCTACATGAATAAAGTACTCAATCCATCAATCTCTCTCTCCTCCTCTCATCCTGGTCGTGTATTGATGGACGAGAAAAAGAAGAAGAAGAGAAAAGGAGGAGGAAAAAGAAGAGGTGAGAAAAAAGTGACAAGAAGAAGAAGAAGAAATTTACATCCAGCCTTCAATCTGGTACCGTGTATTTATATAATAATACCATAATAAAGGTGAACAATATAGATAATATCTATATCAATCTATTCTTCAATGATGAATTAGTACATTTTCATAATTGAGTTTGATTATCCAGTTAGTTGAATTCCACATTTTTTAAAGCGATCTGGCAACGTTGCGGAGCTAGAGAAGGATAACGATATCTGCTTTGTCGAATTGTTGACAAGGATAAGAGAACGAATATAATGTTAATAAACTACTATGATGCTAGTGATATACTACTATTTTAAAGTGCATCCAACTACACCAACACATACACTTTTGTGTGGCAGGTTGCCTATAGTGCGCCGTCAATAGAATAATATTCAAAGTATTTTAAATAGTGAGATGCAATTATTTGTTATAGCAGTATTAACATTATAGTAGTTGATTAACATTATGTTGGTGTTCTTACCCTTGTCAACCATTCGACAAAGTAGATAGCGTTATCCTTATCTAGCACCGCAACGTTTCCAGATCGTTTTAGAAAATGTGGAATTTAATAAACTAGATTTTTAAACTATATAATAATAATTATTATGATAATTTACTGATTCGTCATTGAAGAATATTTGAAAAAAATATGTGGAGAAGTTTAATGAAGATAGATTCATTTTATTCATGAGAATCAACAGTCAATATTCCATCAGATATACCGGTATCATCTGTCCTGTTTAGAAGGCAGTGGCAAGACAGAGGATCCGCATTGTTGTTCTCCTATGTCTCTTCACTGCCATTATAACGTGGACTTCACCATATAAACAGATAACGCGCTACAATCGTTACAAAACCGCGTTACAAGATTGAAAACGATGTTCTCTCATCTTTCTCCACTGTCATTGTAACGTCGACTTCACCATAGTGAACAGATAAAGCGTTACAATCGTTACAAAACCGCGTTACAAGATTGACAACGATGTTCTCTCTTATTTCTCCACTGCCATTGTAACGTCGACCTCACAATAGAAAACGGATAACGCGTTACAATCGTTACAAAACCGCGTTACATGATTGACAACGATGTTCTCTCTTATTTCTCCACTGCCATTGTAACGTCGACCTCACAATAGAAAACGGATAACGCGTTACAATCGTTACAAATCCGCGTTACAAGATTGACAACGATGTTCTCTCGTCTTTCTTCACTGTCATTGTAACGTCGACTTCACCATAGTGAACAGATAACGCGTTACTACCGTTACAAAACCGCGTTACAAGATTGACAACGATGTTCTCTCATCTTTCTCCACTGTCATTGTAACGTCGACTTCACCATAGTGAACAGATAACACGTTACTACCGTTACAAAACCGCGTTACAAGATTGACAACGATGTTCTCTCATCTTTCTCCACTGTCATTGTAACGTCGACTTCACCATAGTGAACAGATAACACGTTACTACCGTTACAAAACCGCGTTACAAGATTGACAACGATGTTCTCTCATCTTCTCCACTGTCATTGTAACGTCGACTTCACCATAGAGAACAGATAACGCGTTACAATCGTTACAAAACCGCGTTACAAGATTGACAACGATGTTCTCTCGTCTTTCTCCACTGTCATTGTAACGTCGACTTCACCATAGTGAACAGATAACGCGTTACAACCGTTACAAAACCGCGTTACAAGATTGACAACGATGTTCTCTCATCTTCTCCACTGTCATTGTAACGTCGACTTCACCATAGTGAACAGATAACGCGTTACAACCGTTACAAAACCGCGTTACAAGACTGGCATTACAACTGAAAAACCCACGAAACAAATCAACCCGTGTTGTCTGTGGCAACTGTGAAGTTAAAGCTCGATTTAAGCTTGATTTCAGCTTGATTTCAGCTTGAATTCAGCTTGTTTCAAGCTTAGACGTGCGAAGGTTTTTCGATTAAAGCTCCGAGCTGACCGCGAAATAGGGGTCTTGTCTCTGAATGTGTGACAACCAGTGTTTTACCGCGTTGCCGCAAATTTATTACTCCCGCTATTCTCCTACATTCAAACTGTTTCTAGCATTCAATATAGGAATTGCTTACAGGCTTCCTATCCGACCAAAGTTGATACAGTGAAACATGGATGATTTGGACCTCTATAAGTGTAATCTAAACTATAAGGGGATGAATCAGCTTATACGTGTGTAAGGGACAGGAAATCCCCGAATGACGCATCATCACGTCTGAACTACTGGACTGTTTAAGGCTGTGCAAAGACTAAAATAGTATATTTCGCACCTAGAGCAGAAAATGAGATTTTTTCCGGCTCGAAATCGGTTTTCAAGACCGAGGCCGTAGGCCGAGGACTAGAAAAGATTGAGAGCCGGAATTAGTTATTTGTGCAAGTAGTGCGCAAAGTGACAATTTGCTGCACTGAAAGAAACGTTTACGCCCGAGCCGTAGGCGTGGCGGAATGGCTTCTTGAGTGCAGCAGAGAACTTTGCGCACGTATTCCACATTAAATGTTTCCTTCAGGTACCATTGATATGAAAAGTGGTAATTATGGGTAAAATTATGGCTGGAATCCATCAAATGTTGTGTGTGTGATGCTGATATTAATAACAACCTTAATCCATTTAAAAAGTAATAATCCAATTGTAGTTGAAAATTCTCAGCCAAAGTTCTCATTTTTATTCATTCAAGAATCAGAAAAAATACAGATAGAACAAAAAATTTGCATTCAAAATACACGCCAAAAGCTCATTGAGATGGCTGAACCGACAAGCGCGCTACCTAGCGGGAAGAATCGTACCTATATAACTTCGTTTCATTCAGCTAAAAACAGTATTCAGATATTTGGACTTATGGTTAACTAAAATTACCGAAAAATAGTATAAGTAAACTAAAAAATATTTATAAAATAACATGGACAACAGAAAATATTTTATTGTAGTATATTCAAATGTTATATTATTAATTTTATTGACATGGATTTCGAACGGTAATTTTTAACCTGAAAATTCGAATTCATAATGTGTGTTCCTACATTTTCATTGCTTGGAGTTGAAATAATTATTATTACTGTCAATAGAAGAGAAACATTATTTATTATCAAATGATGAGAAGTTATTATTTAATTATGATTTAGATAACATATTATTGTTTTGGATTTCTAGATTGGGATTTTATCATAAATATGTAGCCATACAGCCATTGATGATTCTTATCTAACCACAGACATGTTACCAACTTAATTTTATTTTCCTGCATTGGTGCTCCATATAACCTACTAACTATTTTGCGTTGTCATGCTGCAAATCTGGAGTACGCAAAGTGATACTTTGTGCACTAGAGCGGAAAAGTGATTCTTTGCAGCCTGCAATCAGTGCAGAAATGGTCACTTTTCAAGGTATCTGTAGGAAATAGTTATTTGTGCAACTAGTGTGCAAAGTGACAGTTTGCTGCACCGAAAGAAACGTTTACGCACGAGCCGTAGGCGAGAGTGCGGAATGATGGTATCTTGAGTGCAGCAAACGAACTTTGCGCACATATTTCACATTAAATTTTCCTACAGTTACCTTTGCATATGAAAAGTGGGTATTATGGGTAAAATTCCTGAAATCCATCAAATGTTTTTCTGTGTAATTTTATTATTAATAAAAACCTCAATTTATTTAAAATTGAATAATAATAATTGAATTATAATTATTAGTAATTCAATTGAAAATTTATCTGACTGCTTGAAGGAAATTTATCTTATGTAAGCATTGAAATTACTATAATGAACGCACATAATGGCAAGGCAAGGCCGTTCTCCACTGCCATTATAACATGGGCCTCACTAGAGTGTTACCAACTTAATTTTGATTTTGCTGCACTGGTGCTCCATATAACCTACTAACTATTTTGCGTTGTCATGCTGCAAATCTGGAGTACGCAAAGTACTCACTTTGCGCACCAGTGCGGAAAAGTGATTCTTTGCGGCCTGCAATCAGTGCAGATATGGTCACTTTTCAAGGTATCTGTAGAAAAGTATATTTCGCACCTAGAGCAGAAAATGAGATTTCTCCGGCTCGAAATCGGTTTTCAAGTCCGAGGCCGTAGGCCGAGCACTAGAAAAGATTGAGAGCCAGAAAAACATTTTTGCCCGTGGTGCGAACGCTATTTTTCGCCACACACAAAAATAAACAATATATATAATTATGAGAATAGTTGTTTACTAAGCACTTCCGAAAGCAGAAGTGGAAGGTGATAGCTCTAGCAAATCTGAGGTAATCCAAATATCAGGAAATTGTCCAAGTATTTTTTCTTTTATTCTGATTTGTCTAAATAACCTAAAAGATGATGTTTTCAATTATGTGGGAGGTTGAGTTTATACTTTTTTATTCTTTCAAAAGACAATTAGATGATATTATTATTATGAATGTTTCAATTATTGAATAATGAACACAAATAATAAAAAGTTTCTTGATCAGCTGTTTTTTTCTGATTTCTTAGTTCCATGTTAGCGGCTGGAAAGGGTACTCTTTCCGACCTAGGCCGGAAAGAAACCTGTTCTGACGTCAGACGAGAGTCGTCTGCAAACAATGTCTTTCAGATCTACGTAGGGACTGGAGAAAAGCTGCTTTCTGTGCAGTTTGGCGAAAATAAACTTTCTACTGCAGACATTTTTCTATTTGTATTATCATCAAGCTATCAAAATGAGAACATTTTTTACCGATCATTAACTTTTGAGATATGAGCGCCTAAATTTCAAATTTTTGGGACAGAACATTTCAAGTTCGGTGAGAGATAATTCAATCAATCAATCAATCATCAATCATCAATCATCATCAATCAATCAATCAATCGTTTATTTCTTCCCAAACATACATGAAAATGTACATGAAAAAGCCAAAAACTAAAAACTAACTTAAAGCCAAAGAGAAATAGTGACTGTATAAAATTCATGAGATTCAGAAGATAGATTTTCCATGGTATTGTAGTTGATCTAATAGAACGAAAGTTTTCTGAAAATATAAATTTTTGAGAAAGTTATTCAATTTATTAACAATGTCCAAATATAACTCAACTAAAAGTTGAAATTTTGCATGGAGATTCTCAATCAACCGAAGATGGTTATGAGCCTATTTTCAATTCTCCAAGATTCTAGTTTTGAAGAAGGAGAGGAGAAGTAGGAGACAAAGAGACATAATATTACTAAAAGAAGATGAATAATAATAAAGAGGTATATCCCTAAAGTGAAATTCATAGGTGTGGTGAGAGGGGAATAAGAGGGAGAGTAAGAGAGGTTGCGAGAGAGAGAGAGTGGGAGAGAGAAAGAGAGCGTGATTGAGAGAGAGAATGGGAGAAAGAGATTGATTCATTGATTGATTGAGTACTTTATTTATGTAGATTACAATATATACTGGCTTATACACTTATATACAATAGCTTACAATACAGCAAAATTATAGATGAATTTACATAATATAGACTAAGAAAATATTATTCAACTGTATATGATATGAAAAAGCAATTTGTAATATAATAACTATAGATAATAATTATATTGTTATGCATCTACATAAATTGGCGGAGCTTTGGACATATCAATGTCCATTCTTCGGAAACAATATTCAATATATCCTTTCCACTAACTCTCTACCAAAACGTTAATTTAATTGATTAAACTAAGGATCTATTCATGAATGGAAATATTGTAAAAGTTTTAATTAATATGAATATTTGAGAGAACAAAAACACAGAGACAACAAAATTGAGAGAGAGAGAGAGAGTGAGAGTGAGAGAGAGAAAGAGTGAGTGTGATGAAAAGCAGTGACAGAGAATAGAGATAGAACTGTTGTGGTGTAAATCTGACAGTTCTTCTTCTTCTTCCTTCCCTTCTCGTTCTTGTAGTTTCTCTTTCCCTCCTACTCCACTTCTCGTTGTTCTTCTTCTTCTTCTTCTTCTTCTTCTCCATTCCAGTGAGCCAGCCAGCCCTTTGATGTTATCAGTAGAACAGCGCAGTCTCTAAAGGGTCAGCCAAATGAACCCTTCATATTCTCTGCTGCTCTTGTCATGTCATTCACTCCTTATCAGCTCCTCTTCCTTTCTCACTTCCTGACTACCTTTCAGATTTCGCTCTCTCTTCTTCCTCCTCTCTATATTCATCTTCTTATCCTTCTTCATCTTCTTCTCTTTCTCCTCCTTCTTCTTCTTTGCTTCCTTCTTCTCATTTTCCTTGTTCATCTTCTCCTTCTTCTTCTTTTTTTCCTTCTCCTTCATCTTCTTCTCCACCTCCTTCTCTTCCTCCTTCTCATTCTCCTTGTTCATCCTCTTCTTCTTCTCCTTATCCTCCTTCTTCTCCATATCCTTCTTCTTATTCTTCTTCTTCTTCTTCTTCTTCTTCTTCTTCTTCTTCTTCTTCTTCTCTTCTTCTTCTTCTTCTTCTTCTTCTTCTTCTTCTGCTCCTTCTTCAGCTTCCTCTTCTTCTTTCTTCTTCTTCTCCTATCTGATGCAATGTCAACTGTTCATTCTTGTTTGGATGAATCAAATATTATATTGTTTGCATAGAGAAACAAATCTAAATGTTTGAACTATGAGCTGTTTTCATAATTGACATTGACTATTTTATTGATCAGTGTTTTATTTCTGCATTGTTGAAATACGATCTGGCAACGTTATAATGCTAGAAATTGATAGCGCTATGTGCTTTGTCAAATGATAGACTGGATAACAACACCTATGTTAATCAATACTGCTATTATATCGTAGACGTCATTAGAGTTGCTTTACAATATGCAGCTTTGTCTATCTCCTATTATAATTATAATGGAGAAGATAGGCTTATACACATAGGGAATAGGAAATTCACGAATGACGCATCATCACGTCTCAACTACTCAACTAATGAACTTGAAATTTTAGCATAAAGATTGTAAATTTACCGAGGATGGTTAAGGCCTATTCGAATATTCTTCAAGATTTCAGTAGCTGGAGTTTTCATTTTGTCTGGTTTTTAGATGACCCTTGCGGACCACGGGTTACCTCTGCTAGTCCACAATATAATAAAGGGTAGAATCGTCCAATAGATAACTGGATGAAAAATTCACGAATGACGACGCACCATCACGTCTGAACTACTCAACTGAAAAAATTGAAATTTTGCAAATAGATTTTCAATTTCCTTTTTGTGTAGTTGAGAAGCTGTTAACATGCAGAAACTCAAATTCTCCTCAACTGTGAACTTGTGGTTATTTGTTATCAAATGTTCTGCAAATTTTGATTCCCCATTTTATTTATTCTAATCTCTGATGTGTCTTTAATTCTACTTTTGAAACTTCTACCTGTCTGACCCACGTAACAAAAAAAATGTTTCAAAAGTAGTTGACCGAGCGAAGTGAGGTCTAAGATTCAAGTCGACGGTTTGGCATTTCTCTTAATGTTTAAATGATTGAATGTTTAAATGTTTATATGTTGCGCATTTACGGCGAAACGCGGTAATAGATTCTTATGAAATTTGACAGGTATGTTCCTTTTTTAATTGCGCGTCGACGTATATACAAGGTTTTTGGAAATTTTGCATTTCAAGGATAATATGAAAGGAAAAAGGAGCCTCCTTCATACGCCAATATTAGAGTAAAAAAATCATACTATACATCATAAATCAGGTGACAAATGATTACACAGATGTGTGGAGAAGCCATTTTATTGCTGTATTTCTATAAGGTCTTTGTTTCAATCAGTCACTTGTGGATGGGAATACTGCTTGAGGTCCACTGTTCACAGAACTACTAGTATTCAAGAACACATCAGAGATTGGAAGATGGGGAATCTAACTTTGCAGAACATTTGATAACAAATAACTACAAGTTCACAGTTGAGGAGAATGTTAAGTTTCTACATGTTAATAACAGAGGCAGATCTTTGAATATTCTAGAGGTTTCAGAAATAACAAGAATGATTAAGAACAATAATTCCGAATATAGTTTAAATGACCAGATTCATTTTACCCAATACAACACTAAGAATTAGTTTCATCATATCATTGTAAGCATACATTAGTCAATAGTTTTTCTATTTACATATCAATTTGTTCTATCATCTCCTACTTGTCTTCTTAGTTCTTATTTTGTACTGAAATTAAATTCTGTTATCATGGCGAGTCGGTTGCTTAAGCCGCCATTTTGTGACACCGTAAAGTGGGAGTAGACTGTCTAGCTGGGCCAACGGCAGGCGCTCATGCCCTTGACCAAGCATACTCGCCTACTAGTATAAATTCTGCTGCTCTTGTATTTAGTTTTAGTTTATCAGAGATTGACAATGGTGTAACAATAGAAACCGGTCTTTTTAAGTATCAATAAATCAGTGGTTTTTTGACAATTTCTTAGTCTTTTTCATTCAATATGAATAATTACCACAATATCAACTTCTCAACTACACAAAGAGTCTTGTATTTAGTTTTAGTTTATCAGAGATTGACAATGGTGTAACTACCGAAATTGGTCTTTCTAAGTATCAATGAATCTGTGGTTTTTGACAATTCCTTAGTTACTAGAGATCTTGTACTGTAGATCAGGTCGAAACGATCGTCACTATACAAAAAGTAAGTGCATTTTCACTTCAAAAGTTTTTTAAAATTCAAGTTTAATTCCTTAGTATTCTTATCTAAGATTCTCAATTCACTGAGGATAGTTAGAGGACCCGATTCTTCAAGATTTCAATAGGTCAAGTTTTTAATTGGTTCCTTGCGGAGCACGGGCTACCTGCAGGAGAACAAGATTTTATATATATATATATATATATATATTATCTTAACATAAACCAGACCTAAAGTAACATCATACACACCTGTATAAATAGATATGAATGAATTCACAAACGTCGTCTTTGTATTGTATAGACTGTTGCATACATGCAAGGCTTTATATATCTGTAAGGCTTCTCAAGCCCGCTTGTAGATCAGCTTTGATCATAATAAATTCCAGTTCACTTTCAAATGTCAGTAGTTCTTATAGAAATAGGACCTATACTTCCCATTTAAACTTATGCTGACTGAAAATGAATCACACTATAAGGCTTCTCAGGAGTTATAAATGTTGCACTTCTAGTTTTGAACTGTGAAAATGTGCAGAAGCCTCAATCATTATATTTGTACATTGTTGTAAACGATCTGGCAACGCTGTGATGAATTGAATGAATTAACAATGATTGACCGAGCGAAGTGAGGTCTAAGATTCAAGTCGACGGTTTGGCATTTCTCTTAATGTTTAAATGTTTGAATGTTTAATTTTTATATGTTGCGCATTTACGGCGAAACGCTGTAATAGATTTTCATGAAATTTGACAGGTATGTTCCATTTTTAATTGCGCGTCGACGTATATACAAGTTTTTTGGAATTTTGCATTTCAAGGATAATATAAAAGGAAAAAGGAGCCTCCTTCATACGCTAATATTACCGTAAAAATCAGACTATGGAATTATTATTCATCATAAATCAGCTGACAAGTGATTACACAGATGTGTGGAGGAGCCAGTCTATTGCTGTATTTCCATAATGTCTATAGTTCCAATCAGGTACTTGTGGATGAGAATACTGCGTGAGGTCTACTGTTCACAGAACTACTAGTAACGTGGACCTCACTATAAAATATCTCTCTCACTTCCTTCATCTTCTCCAATTTCCATCTTTCTCTTTCTGTATGAGACATTATGAGACATTTAAAGTTTTAAGCGGTACAAAAACTTTTGAGATTGATTCCTCCATTTATGTATATTCTTTTCCAAGCTTTCAGCTCAGTAGAACTCGGTAAAATGAGAATCACAATCTGTAATATCATTATTCATATAATTTTTTCTTGCAGAAAGTAATAATCTATGATTGTATCGCTCATCCTTCTCTCTCCAATACATACTCTGAGACTCAATTTACAAGCTGAATTGTATCTCTCTGTTGAAACTGTTCTATAATATCACTCTCCTTTTTTCTCCTTCTTCTATTATCTCCGTCTTCAACCCGGTCGTGTGTTGATGGGAAGGATATTATTTTATATCCTTTTCAAAGAATCGACAATTATTTGTTGAAACACCGCCGATTTATGATGTTACATTACAATTTTATATTATCGTTATTCTAATTGAATTAAATCTTTACTCACATAATTTAATTTTTTATATACTTTGTGAAATTCGTTGAATAATTAGCATTACCGTCACTTAAGTGTATAAGTCAGTAAATATTGTAACATAAATAAATAAAGGAATTTAATCTAATCTAATATAATCTTCCCCTTACAGTATCTCTCATTTTTGGTAGAGAGTGTTAGTGGGAAGAATACTTCGAATATTCTTTTCGAAGAATGGACATTGATATGTCCAAAGCTCCGCCAATTTATGTAGATGCATAACAATATTATCTATTTTATCTATAGTTATTCAAATTGCTGTTTTTCATATCTTATACAGCTCAATAATTATTTTCTTAATTTATATTTTGTAAATTCATCTATAATTTTGCTGTATTGTAAGCTATTGTATATAAGTGTATAAGCCAGTGTATATATTGTAATCTACATAAATAAAGTAATCAATCAATCAATCAATTGGACTAAATTTTAGTAAAGTGAAATCATAACCTTATTTTGGACTTTTAAAGTGTTATCTGAATTTGGGAAAAAAATAATACAAGGAGTATCCTTAGTTTTTCTCTCCCAATCAGTGTTTCTCTGTAAATAAATATATAAATTCCCTTTTACACTCTCTTTCTCCTTCTTCTCATTACTCTTTCCACATTGTAATCTCATCCGCTCTTATTCTTTGTTATTTTTCTCTATCACATTTATTCATCACAAAAGTTTCCCGGGTGCAAAGCACGGGTTACCTGCTGGTCTATCATTATAATTAGAATCAAAATTTGAACTCTGTAACAACGATACATGAATCTCGGAGACATGTTTATTATTCCACTGTCAAACATACATTGTTTGTCAGAATGTAGCGGATGTTATTGTTCCAATATTCTCTTGTTATCCATCCGTTTATTGTTTGCCGACAAACTCATGCGCCAATTATTTTGCAACCGCTAATATGGTGGTTTTCACCCCAATCTGAAAACATTGCTTCAATCGGTGGCACGGGCTTTATTCAGATTCTGAAAGTTCTAAATTCTACTACAATGTTGGGAGTTTGTTATTTTGATTGTAACTGACTAGTCAGTTGAACAGACAGTGAAACTTTATATTCTAACTGTATGTAAAGGTGCGTACAGATATACGCGCCGCGAACATGAGCAATTCACTTTTAATCAGCTGACTATATTAACTGTATTTTTACAGAAACGGTAAGATACAGATATAGAAAGCTTGGCATCAGCTGATTAAAAGTGAATTGCTCATGTTCGCGGCGCGTAATTCTGTACGCACCTTGAGCTGACACTACAGGGCTGATTAATATTTTGGAGACAGCTTGAATATAGTCTAAACTATTTTTCTATAGAGAGTTGTATGTTATAATGGCAGTGAAGAAAGATAGGAGAACAACGTTGCCGATCCACTGTCTTGTCAATGTCTTCTGTAGACGGTAGCTTATACAGGTTTATTAATGTAATATTAACTGTTCATTGTCGTTCAAAATAACACAACATTATATTTTTCAATAATTTCATAATACATTTTCATGAGTACTATGGAATATTTTGTTAATTAAATTCAATTTATTAAAACACACAAAACAAGACAAAACAAAATGACAAAGAATCACAAAACAAATAAAATACAATATTATTCTACAAATAAAAAACCATGGGCTTTGTGGATGGGTGTGTTGGAGAAGAGAGAAAAAAAAGATTTCAAATAAAATTAATTATTGATGCTACATTGTTGAAAGACGATCTGGCAACAGAGCAAAGCGAGAAAGAAATAGCTCTATCCGCTTTGTTGGATGATAGATAGACAAGGATAGCAATATCATTGCTTATCAAACACTGCCATTATAACGTGGACCTCACTTTATATCTATCTCTCACTTTCTTCATCTTCTTCTATTTTCATCTTCCTGTTCCAGTATCTCTCAACTTTCTCTCTCTTTCTCCTGTTTTTCTTCTCTTCCTCTTCTCCTACTCTATTCACTACACACTCCGGGACTTAAATTCACATCGAATTTTATCTATCTCTGTTGAAACTATTCTACAATTCCTCTCTCTCCCACTTTCTCTATCTTCTATAATCTCCGTCTTCCTCTTTCTGTATCTCTCATTCCCATCCAATCTCTCCCTCTCCTTCCTCCCATTTCCCTTGACATATTGTGATCTCATTCACTTTCATTCTCTCTTCTTTCTCATTTAACCTTCTTCTACCATCTTTAGCATTCTCTTCCAGTATCTTACATCTCACTCTACTCTCTTTCTCACCTTCTTCTCATTCTCCTTCTCATCATCATCATCATCTTCTCCTTCTCCTCCTCCTCCTGCATCATCATCATCATCATCATCATCATCATCATCATCATCATCATCATCATCATCATCATCACATCATCATCATCATCATAATCATCATCATCATCATCATCATCTCATCATCATCATCATCATCATCATCATCATCATCATCATCATCATCTCATCATCATCATCATCATCAATCATCATCATCATCATCATCATCATCATCATCATCATCATCATCATCATCATCATCATCATAATCATCATCATCATCATCATCATCATCATCATCATCATCATCATCATCATCAGCATCATCATCACCATCATCTTCTTCTTATTCTTCTTCTTCTTTTCCTTCCTCTTGATTCTCTTCTTCCTCTTTTTCTTCTTCTTCTTCTTATTCTTATCTATCTCTTCTTCTTTTCTTCTTCTTCTTCTTCTTCTTATTCTTCTTCTTCTTCTTCTCCACTTCTACTTTTTCTCCTTCTCCTTCCTCTGTTTCTTATTCTTCTTCTTCTTCTCCTTCTCTTCATTCTTCTTCATCTTCTCCTTATTCTCATCTGTTTCTTCTCCTCATTCTACTTCTTCTCATTCTTCTCCTTCTCCTCCATCTTCATCTTCTCCTCATTCTTCTCCTTCTTCATCTTCTTAACCTTCTTCTCCTTCTTCTCATCCTTCTCCTTCTTCTCCATCTTCTCCTTCTTCTCCTTCTGCTTCTTCTGCTCCTTCTCCTTCTCCTCCTCTTCTTCCTCTTCTTCTTTCTTCCTCTTCTTATCCTCCTTTTCTTCATCACCTTTTTTTTTTCTACTTCTTCACTCCCCCTTCTTTTTCTTCATTCTCTTCTCCTTCCACTCCTTCAAACACAGTTTTGTGTTGAATAATGGGCTTAACTGTTTCTCTAGAACAATAGTACCTCTCTTGTTTTAAACCCTCGATCACCTTCTCTCTCTCTTATTCCCCATTCTCCTCCTTCTCTTTGTCCTTGTCACACCGTGACTGCTGTGTCCAATTGAACACACTAGTCATATCTCTGTTTAAATGCCTTTGTGAGCCTCATTGCCCTGTTGAGACGTTATCTTGACTCATGTCATGCTTTGAAGTCACTTCCAACTGACATAAACTGAGTTGAGGTGAGCCTATTCCCTCATCAAGCATCTATCGTTGAAGTCCTTTTGGACTTGCCACAAAGTCATAATCATAACTTTGATACAATAGGGGAAAGAATTGGCTTATACACGTACGAGGATAGGAAATTCACGAATGACGCATTATCATGTCCTCTTGCTACCCTTTTCTAGCTCCTCAACGTTGCCAAATCGTTTTACAACAATGTAGAAATAACATCAATCGCAGTTATGGAAATTTCTTATTTAATCATTGAAAATTTTATTTTTTGACGAATAAAAATTATATTTTTTTGACGGATCTGTATTTATGGAAGCGAAATGGCACTCACTGACTGACTGACTGACTGTGAAGCTAGCCTAACGGTTCAATTTTTTTAGAAAAAAAAAACTGGTGTGGCGCACTCACACAACTTTCCTTGCCGTTATGAAAATTGATCACTGACGCTAGTGTTCCCGCGCATCTCAAGTCTACTATTCAAATATTTGAGCCAGCTGGTGACAGGGCAATAACGCTGGAGACACACATGAGGTCTGCTATCTCTTCATAGTGAATGATTTAATAGAATCAACAATAATTTGCAATTGAATAATCACATTTTCTCGAATTTAAATCTTATTTTCAATTACAGGTGAAAATGTTACTGAACATCAATTGTAGAGATTTTCATGCTCAATCTACTCCACTCGATTTTTTTTTGTTTCAATTGTATCTGAAGCCTGATAATTGGGAATCTATCTGCATTGATGGGGCGGAGCTCCTGAAATTTTTACAGATATGGGACTTGTGGCAGTTGATAGAGCTCATCGATGACTATTTTAGGTATGAATTTGATCAAAATCGTTGGAGCCGTTTCCGAGAAAATCACGAAGAACCCTGTTTTTGACAACATTATCGCCAGTTTAGCCGCCATCTTGAATTGCATTTGATCGAAATTGTTCGTGTCGGATCCTTATAGTGAAAGGAAAGTTCCAAATTTCAAGTCATTCCGTTAATTGGGAGATGAGATATCGTGTACACAGACGCACATACACTCATACACACACACACACACACACACACACACACACACACACACCACACACACACACACACACACACATACAGACCAATACCCAAAAACCAGTTTTTTGGACTCAGGAGACCTTGAAACGTATAGAAATTTAGAAATTGGGGTACCGTAATTTTTCCGGAAAGCGATACTTTTCTTACCTATGGTAATAGGGCAAGGAAAGTAAAAAACCGATTCAACACTCGGATTGACTAACATCGGCTTGAAATTCAACTTTTTCGAAATAGAATAATCATTTGTAGCGTTTTAAACTGGAAAAAAAAGATATTATCTTCTATGGGATTCACAGTAGACACAGGAAAGTTTGTGTAATTTCTCAATATCAAGGTAGAATGAGTTCCAAATTAAATTAATCTCAACCTTATCACTACTGTATTTTCAATGCTTAGGAAATTTTTAGTTGTATGTTTTAGTGAGATTCTACAGAAAGGATAGCATTCTCTTATGCTATACTCTCTCCATGGTAAGACTAGGTAAAAAATGGCACCAAAGATTATGTTCTGAAAACTCTATACTACAATGAGATGAAAACATCCTGACGTAAGGATTTACGAACTCGGAATGACTGACCACATCCTTACAGTAGTTCAAATCACAAATTTCCTGAAGGAATCGGAGAACATTTTACTGTCTGATCAACTATAGATTCAATCATTGATGGAGAATATTGATTGATAAATCATGGAATTTTATTAATCTTAATTACACGGCGATTCAAGATATAAGTTAGTATTGAATGAAAAAGACTAAGAAATTGTCAAAAAACCACTGATTTATTGATAATTAGTAAGACCGGTTTCGGTTATTACACCATTGTCAATCTCTGATAAACTAAAACTAAATACAAGAGCAGCAGAATTTATACTAGTAGGCGAGTACTGCTATTGGTCGAGGGCATGAACGCCTGCCATTGGCCTAGCTAGACAGTCTCCTCCCCCTCAACGGTGTGACAAAATGGCGGCTTAAGCAACAGAATCGCCATGATAATAAAATTTACTTTTAGTACAAAATAAGAACCAAGAAAACAAGTGTGAAAATATAAGTTAGTCATTCAAGTCACAAATTCTCTGAAAGAATAATTATTATTTGAATATCCGATCAACTATTAATCCAATCATTGATGGAAAATATTGATTGATCAATAATATGATTCTATCAATCTTTGACACATGGAAATCCCAGGTTTGAGTTTGTGTAATTAATTCTTGAGAATCAAAAAAATCAAAATATGAATTAGTGAAATTTCTCTGTGGGGAGCAATATTATTTGATCATCTGATCAACTATTGATTCAATCATTGATGGGAAATGTTGATTGATTAATCATAGGTTCTATAAATCCCTGTTACACGGCAATTTAAGTTATTGATTCAGGAGCTCCAATACGAATTTTGAAAATATAAATTCTTGAAATGCAAGAAATACAACATGAAGAGTGCATATTTTGTGAAATGAAATCTTGAGAATAGAAAAATTGAAAAATAAAAAAATCCTGAAATAAACTCTTGAAATATGCTAGAAACACATGAAGAGTTCAGTGAACCCGGGCCTCCCCAATATCTTTCGACATGAGACACGCAACCTGATTGGTCGATACACGCAGCAAGCACGCATTGCAGCGTAGGGAGAGAGCGACAGAGAGAGAGTTTGTGAGCGAGCGGGGGGAGAGAGAGAGTGAAAGAACTACTTCAAACAACACGCTCAATATTTTCTGCATGACTCAGCAAAACATGACGTGTTAGCTGTAATTACGCAAATTGAAAGGGGAGATTTTGATTTTTGCACACCTCAAGCGTTAGTTTCATGGCGAATAGAGTATAGTGAGGTCCACGTTATAATGGCAGTGGAGAAAGATAGGAGAACAGCGTTGCTGATTCTCTGCCTTGATTAATTATATTTCCACATTGTTAAAAACAAATTTGACAACGTTGCGGGGCTAGAAAAGGATAGTGCTATCTGTTTTGTCGAATAATAGACAAGGATAGCAACACCAATGTTAATCAAATACTGCCATTATTACGTGGACCTCACTATAGGGGAACAACGTTGTCGTTCGTAATCAATGCCTTCTTGATGGTAGCTGATACAGGTTTATTGATCTAATATCAACTGTTCATTCTCGTTTAAAATAATCAATCATATTTTATCAAGAAAAAAATCATATTTTTCAATATTTTCATAATTAAGATGGAATATATTTTGTTAATTATCAATTCTACCTTGTTAGAAGACGATCTGGCAACAGAGCAAAGCGAGAGAAAGATAGCGCTATCCGCTTTTTTGAATGATAGACAAGGATAGCAATACCATTGCTAATCAAACACTGCTATTACAGGGTGATCGAGAAGTTCCTCCGCAGTGAACTATGAACTAAAAAACACTCCATAACTCAAAAACAAGTATTTATAACAATAGCAAGGTGTTAATCTATTAAACTTACATGTGCATTCATTACAGTAGAGGGGAAAAAAGTGGGAGTAGCTTGTGGAACGGGTTTCTGAACAGAACACAATCTTCAGCTAAAACAGAACGCAGGTACTGCGGAGAGACTTTTTGATTGCCCGGTATAACGTGGACCTCACTATATTTGCTTTAAACTGTGAGCATACTCTGAGAATAACTCCCCACTTAATCAATGCCGACTGTTTAGGACATGAATACTTTTTAGGTTTTTCGAGTTTTTTGAGGATTTGATTCTCATTCATACCTCATTCTTTTTTCGAAAATTAGTCTATATTCATCAAAATTTTGGAGGAATACAGTTTTGGGCTATGTCTGTTGTCTATTCCCAATCATATTATTGTATAATATAATTATCTGTAATTGTTAATCCATGGAATTGATAAATTATAAATGCATTTTCAGATGCGTTGCCTGGAAGTCAAATCGTCTAACGAGAATCTGTCAATATTGAATGAAAAAGACTAAGAAATTGTCAAAAAACCACTGATTTAATGATAATTAGAAAGACCGGTTTCGGTTATTACACCATTGTCAATCTCTGATAAACTGTTTATCAGAGATTGACAATGGTGTAATAACCGAAACCGGTCTTTCTAATTATCAATGAATCAGTGGTTTTTTGACAATTTCTTAGTCTTTTTCATTCAATATAAATAATTACCACAATATCAACTTCTCAACTACACAAAAAGAATCTATCAATGTAACAAGTTTCATAACTTAAAAAGTAATTGATGATAATGTGGAATATCTGCTCCGTTCTTGATTTAGAAGCATTCAAATTTAAAAATCTACTTTGTGAACATATTCAATGACTGAAATGTTTGTTAAGTGAACAACTACAAGACTTAACCCATTCCGGACTCTGTGTAACTTTATCTAAATTTGGGAGAGGAATAGCACAAGGTTACCTTTTTTTTCTCTCCCTATCATTTTGATGATGATCTCATTGTATGAATTAATGAAGAATAAAGAATCATATTTTCATAATAACTACGCTTACAAGACTTATACAATAACTCAAATGAGAAAGACAGTGAACAGAATACATACTTGAGTGAGGAAGATGAAAATAGCGATCTGCTCAAGACTTCAACATACCTGTAAAATTGAAAAGATTGATGAGATAATTTTCAAAGAAATCAATAAGAACTGATCATCACATAAAAAAGTAATGGAATATATCAATAACAACATAATATATCGCCTTATTTTGATCCTCATCAATAATATTACACTGTAGACAAAAAAATATATATCATATTGAAGTTGAAATGGTGATCTATTTAATGATAGTCCTAGTAAACTGTAACCGATGAAAAGTGTTAAAAATGAGTGCCGACGTCCAAAATCAGGTACATACAGAAGTTATACTAGACTGAATAGTTCATTTTCTATACTATAATAAAGAAAAGTACTGGCTTATTAGGATTATTATGCTCTGGCATAGGAAAATTATGTTTGACGCATCATCACGTCTGAACTACTCAACTGATTAACTTGCAATTTTGCATATAGATTCTTAGCTAACCGTGGATGGTTCTAGGCTTATTTCTAATTCTTCAAGATTCACGTCAAGTTTTCAAATAGACCCTTCCTGCTAGTCGTAATTTGAATATCATATTTTATTATATTTATATTAAAAATTGTATTTTTAATTTTAAAAAGTCGTAATTTGATCATGTAGTTCAGTAAATAGAATCGTCAGAAACCAAAGAATATCAGCAGATGATTCAACAATGTCTGTAACTTGGTCACCAACACTGTACTCCCAGATTTCATATTCTTGAACCAGATTTTGAAACTAACTGTCTTTAAATCAAGATAAGAACGTTTTTGTCGAATATCTAAATGTTCGTACAGATTTACGCGCCGCGAACATGTGCAGTTCACTTTTAATCAGCTGATGCCAAGCTATTCATATCTGTATCTTACCGTTTCTGTAAAAAACAGATATAATCAGCTGATTAAAAGTGAATTGCGCATGTTCGCGGCGCGTATATCTGTAAGCACCTTAAGAGCTCACTCCAACCAAACCTAGTAAACTAACAGTAGTCAAATCAACATCTTTGCAAAAATGGTTCAAGAAAATTCCTGTTACAGTTTTAGCATCGATGAATTTATTTATTTATTTTATAGAGTAAACAATACACTAGTCGAAAAGAAGAAACAGGCTATTGCCCAAAACTTCTTCAATTTCCTAATTTTGTCTTAAAATTGTCCAAATATTATGATTGAAGGTTATGTAATTCAGTTATCTAATAATTAAAAGCTTAGTCAACTTCATCCCCAACAAACTAATAGAAGATTTTTTCTCATAAGTATTACAATAACTCGTTTGTTGTTTCGAGAAACTGTAGACATATTCATATAATTCGAGGGAATTATGTTCAAATCCATTTTTGCTATTCATGAATTCTGTCAACCAATGAAAAACTGTAGACAATCATAATATTCACATGATTCAAGGGAATTCTGTTCAAATACATTTGTGCTATCCATAAATTCTGTCAACCAATGGGAACTTCCAGTCAACTTGGAGCCTAAAAATCAAAGACAAGACTTTCTGGTTACTATTGAAAAACTTTTACAAAACTATCCTCAATTCACACATCCTTGACAACTCAATTCAAGAGATTTCTCTCAAAATCCCTGTGTCGTATTCATAGATTCTGTAAATTAATGAATACTTTCAGTCTGCTTTAAGCCTAAAAAACTAAGTCACACTTCTTGACTTATATCATGAAACTTTTACAAAACTATCTCTTAATCAAAAATTCTTGAAAAGTCAATTCAGTTTGGATCCACGTGTAACTTTTATAGATATTGTCAACTAATAAAAAATTCAGTCGACTTCAAGCCCAAAATCGGAGACTTTTTGGTTACTTTATAGAACTTTGAAAAAACTATCTCTAAATCGAACATGATTGAAAACTCAATTCAAGAGAATCGTCACAAAATCCCTGCGTCGTATTCATAGATTTTGTCAACTAATGAAAACTTTAAGCTTAAAAATCTAAGACAAAAATTTTCGTCTACTATCATGAAATTCATACAAAAATATCTCCAAATCAAACATCTTTGAATAGACAATTCTCTTAACATCCCTGTGTCGTATTCATAAATTTTGTCAAGCAATGAAAACTTTAGTCTGCTTCAAGCCAAAAAAATAAGTCAGACTTTTTAACCACTATTATAAAACTTTTACAAAACTATCTCCTAATCGAACATGTTTGAAAAGTCAATTCAAGAGAATTTCATTTGAATCCATGTGTCATATTCATAGATTTTGTCAACGAATGAAATTTTCTAGTCTGCTTCAAGCCTAAAAAACTAAGTCACACTTTTCGAGTACTTTTTAAGAACTTTCACAAAACTATCTCCTAATTAAACATCTTTTGAAATTCAATTCAAGACAATTCTCTCAAAATCCTTGTGTCGTATTCATAGATTCTGTCAACTAATGAAAAATTTCAGTCCGCTTTAAGCCTAAAGAACAAAGTCACACTCCTTGACTACTATCATGAAACTTTCACAAAACTATCTCTAAATCGAACATCTCTGGAAAGTCAATTCAAGAGAATTCAGTTTGAATTCATGTCTGTTATTTATATATTTTGTAAACTAATGATAATTTTCAGTCTACTTGAGGCGAAAAAAACCAAGACAAGACTTTGACAACTATTATAAAACTATCACAAAACTATCTTTAAATCAATATTGATGAACTGCAATGATATTGAAATATTTATTCAAAATCAGATTTGTGTAAATATCAATTTTGTCTCACAGAGAATTTAGTTGCACCCCTTATAATCTAGGACAAGACACTTGGCAAATGTTACAACAAGCGGTAAAAGTCGATAAACCGGCTGTCAAGAAGTCAAGACAGAGAGCGTAAACATTGAGAGAGAGAGAAAAGTAGAAAGAGAGAAAAATAGTGAGAGAGAGAGTAAGAGAAAGAGAACACACACCGAACAGTAGGTAGAGAAAGAGTGTACCTAGAATATCCATGGTAGACTCTGGTGCATGGTAGACCGGAGTTGAGTCTCGACTGAGTACGGTGCGACATTGGGGGTGCAATTCACCCCTTCCTCCCTTAAAATACCCCCACCACAATCCACATTCCACCGCACCGTGACGCTAGTACCGCCACCTACCCTCCCACCCCCCTACACACCAGAAATCACCCCAACTTCTTTATTAGAAGGGCGCTCTCTCGAGACTGTTTTAGAGTGGTTGCGGAACGCGCTTTCAGTCCCAGTCTCTCTCTCTCTCTCTCTCTCTTTCTCACCCACTCTCTTACTCTTCCTGAGAGTGTGTTAATGAGAAAGATATTATTGTATAACATACTTTTCAGACAATCGACAATAATTATTTGTTCAAACACCGCCGAATTACGTGAAAGCTTTACAGTAATGCTTCAACTTTCGCATATTTATGTACAACTTATCTAGTAGTCTAGTCTAGTCTAGTCTAGTATCTAGTATATATATGAAAGCGAAATAGCACTCACTCACTGACTGACTGACTGACTGACTGACTCACTCACTCGCAGAACTAAAAATCTACCAGACCAAAAACGTTCAAATTTGGTAGGTATGTTCAGTTGGCCCTTTAGAGGTGCACTAATAAATCTTTTGGCAATATTTTAACTCTAGGGGTGGTTTTTAAGGGTTTAAAGTTCGTCTTTTAGCATGTATATTCTTCTTATTCTCTTGATTATAATTGAAAAGTGTCCATACCATATGTTAATATAGAACTATAATCTAGAGAGAGTACCTCTTCGAAACAGTTGTTAACTGGTAACTAAATTAATAATTTTGTCAGGTTGGCATTAAGTTAAGTTGACTTTGTTGGGTTGGCACCAAGATGAAGATTTAAATGCATTTATCGCGGAAAAATTGATTGGGCACTGCTACCTCAATCAGAGCTATTCCTGGGAATATTATATTACTAGCCGTCAGGCTCGCTTCGCTCGCCATATCCGTTTAGCCAGACGTTTAGTCTGGACCCCCGACTGGATCGTCCTAACATATGATAAAAATGCTCAAATGGAAAATGCAGTCGAGCGAAGCGAGCCTGCTGATCTCATTCTTGGTCGATCCAGTCGGGGGTCCAGGGGGCGGAGCCCCTTGACTAGACGGATATGGCGAGCGAAGCGAGCTTGACAACTAGTCTAGTATATTATACTGAGGAAAGAACTGGCTTATACACGTACGGGATAGGAGAATTATGTTCGACGCATCATCACGTCTGAACTACTGGACTGATCAACTTAAAATTCTTCATATAGATTCTTAATTAACCGAGGATGGTTATAGCCCTGTTTTCAGTTCTCCAAGTTTCTAGTTTGTAGAGTTCAAAAATCTACCTTTGCGGAGCACGGGTTACTTGCTTGTTGTATAATATTCTGTGAGGAATAATATAATAATATATTAGTGAGGAATCATTTGAAAACTTAGCATTGTAGATATTATTATTGGGGATGTGTGAAAATATGTAATGTTCCTTTGTTCATAAATGAACGCCTCTGGATGTGGCGTTCAAGAATCAGAGAAATTATTATCATCAATTGAACTATAGTTCACAGATGAAGATTACTGAGATATTGCAATTATTCTAATGTCGATGAATCAATTATTATTATTAAACTAAAATCCCAATTAAATGCTGTAAATCACCCCGAAGACTTCTGCTACTGCAAATATTGACAACAGGGTAAACAGCTAGATGGAAATTTTATGAGCGCTACTATACAAAAATTATTTGTCAGCCCGGGAATCGAACCCAGTACCTCTCGATTGCCGGTCAGGAATGCTTCTTACCCTTACACCAAGCTGACAATCTCTGGATAGCAGCGCTCATTTTATACAAAGCCATAGAGGCCAGCCAGTCTACAGATGGATATACAGATGGATATTGGAAGTTGTATTTTGTTCAAATGCTATGAATATTCATTATTATTAAACGAAAGTGGAAAGTAGGAACTTGGTTCGCTCGTTTAGGAACAAATGCTTAATTTTTGCAGGTATCATCATCCTTTTCTACTCTGCACTATTGCTAAATCTTTGACAACTATGTGGAGATATGATGAATCATGAAAATTGAATGATGAATTATAATTGATTCTTCAATTATAATTTATTGAAAAAAAAGTTGATAAAATTGATTAAGGACCGAAAATTTTGTGAAGTGAACAACTACAAGACTTGACCTACTCCGAACTATGTATAACCTTATCTAAATTTGGGAGAGGAATAGCACAAGGTTACTTTATTTTTTCTCTCCCTATCATGTACTTATTTATTTATCACATTGTGTACAAATACTTAATATGAGGAAAGGCACAACAAGCTCATGCCCAAAAGTGTCCCATTTCCAATAATTGGAATTATTCATACTACTGTAAACTGTCGAAATCAAAATGTTATTGGTTTTGTCACTTTCAGTCTTCAAAATACAAGTTACGCTCCTCAATACTCAGATAAACTAGCAAATTTTGAATCAAATAGATACTATTGGAGTCTAAAATGAAGAATCTAGAATCTTATTGTATAAATCATGGAGAAATACATTATCTTCAAGAATAAGATAGATTTGGGAGAAATACATTATCTTTAAGAATAAAATAGATCTAGGATAGAATTGATAATCATTTACAAGAATCAACAAATATATAAGATCGGATTCACCAGGATAGCTTGAATTACAGCTTTCTATTACAGAAGGCAGTGGAAAAAGAAAAGTGGCCAAAATTGATTCTCTATTTATAAGAATCCAAATTTAACATATCAGAATAAAATGAGAAATTATTCGAGATCAGATTCTCTGTGATAACTTGAATCACAGCTATCTATTACAGTAGGCAGTGGAGAGGGGAAAGTGGCCGAAATGTCTTCCTATCATTTGCCTTGACTTCCAATATAACTGACAATCAATAGAATAGAATAGAATTTTATTGGTTATAAAATATTCACATGAATACATAGACCTCGTCAATTATTATTTAACACTAAAGTAAGTCAACTCAAACACAAAAACACTAAGATCAGTCAGTATCAGTACAATACAATAAAATATGAATCACTTTTTTTGTAGTTAAGGAGTTTATATTTTGGTAATTATTCATATTAAATGAAAAAAACTGAGAAATTGTCAAAAAACCACATATTTATTGATACTTAGAAAGACCGGTCTTGGTTGTCACACCATTGTTAATCTCTGATAAAATTTCAGAGTTTGAGGTTTAAGGTTTAAATGAAAAAAACTGAGAAATTGTCAAAAAACCACATATTTATTGATACTTAGAAAGACCGATTTCGGTTATTACACCATTGTCAATCTCTGATAAAATTTCAGACTTTGAGGTTTAAGCCCTCAGAGTTTATCAGAGATTGACAATGGTGTAATAACCGAGACCGGTCTTTCTCAGTAACAATAAATCTGTGGTTTTTTGACGATTCCTTAGTCTTTTTCATTTGAATATGAATCACATAAAACGATTCCAATCTATTCTATAATAGCCATGTACGGTATACAAAAATTCATCAATAATATTAACACTGCTTTTGATTACGTAGATCTCACTGCATGTCACACTTCCTCAACCAATCACGAGCGAGTACAAGGTCACGCCCACAACGCGTTCTCATTGGCTGTTGACTACGTCATTTCAAAAACTTCATTTTGTTGGACCAAACCATCATAATTATTAGGTTTTACTTGTATTTATGTTGTACGATTTATCTGAATCGTTAATTCAATTATTAATACGGAATCATAAGTTATAAATTATTAATACGAAAACATTAATACGAAATAGAAATTATAATCATGAGTTACTAATCGAAATCGAGTTTTTGTTGTTGATTAGACAATTTTGATAAGCTAAGAAATTTATTTCTCCCCTCACGTTATATTCAAGATCAAGAGAGGTTCTGAAATTTCTTCAATAATTATCACTTCCAATCACAATTTTTATCCACTTTATTCCCCCCAATAGTTCAAACAAAATCATCTCCATTCTTTATTGATTCATACGATAAGTACATTATGAAAATGATACGGAGGGAAAAAATTAGGTAACCTTGTGCTATTCCTCTCCCAGATTTAGATAAGGTTACACATAGTCCCAAATAGATTAAGTCTTGTAGTTGTTCACTTCACAAAATTTCCAGTCTTAATTATTTTCACAAAGTAGATTTTTGAATTTAGATGCTCCAAAACCAAACATAGAGGAAATATTTCACATTATTATCATTAATTGGGAAAAGTCTATTATAAAAATCACTTCAAAGTATCAGCGATAAAGTAAATTCGTATGACTTTTGTTGGTGGGGAGTCCCTTGCGGGAAGGTCCCACCTCCTGAATATATAATTTGAGCCGTCAATGAGCCTTACGACTGTTGTACTTCAGCCGGGACCGACAGTTGTCTGATGGGGTAGCATTGACAATTTCCCATCAAGAGTGCTGACAGTTACAAAATCTTGCTATATTACAGACGAACAGGTAACCCGTGCTCCGCAAGGGTCCAATTGAAAACATGACAAACTGGAAACTTGATCTACTGGAATCTTGAAGAATTGAAAAAGTCCCATAACCATCCTCGCAAGGGTCCAATTGGAAACTTGACAAACTGAAAAATTGACCGACTGAAATCTTGAAGAATTGGAAGGAGTTCTATAACAATCCTCGGTTAATTTAGAATCTATGTACAAAATTTCAAGTTGATAAGTTGAGTAGTTAAGACTTGATGATGCGTCATTCCTTAATTTTCTATTCCGTACGTGGATAAGGAGATTATACCCTTTTTATTATAGATCATGACATTTTGTCGAGTTAGAAATTGAGTTTTATGAATATGAATGAATGTCTTGGAAGAGAGGGACAGCTATTAGTAATAAAACGCAATGAAAATACCATCACGTAAGTTATTAATCTTGCAATATCCTCTTGAGCGGAGCATCATAGCGATAATTATAACTATGAAAATGATGATTTTGATGTTATAATGACAGTGCAGAGAGACAGGACAACATCATTGCCGATTCTCTGCCTTGCCACTGCCTTCTATAGGAGATAGCTGATTCTAGTATATCTAATGTGATATTAACTGTTCATTATTGTTTGAAATGATAAATTATTGACCGAGCGAAGTGAGTATCACATCTCATCTATTGGACTTGTACACAGGACTGCAGTTTCGTGATGTACCTATGCATTACTACAGCCATAGCCACCTCTAATTCAAGGCCTGGGCCTACGATATTGCAACGTCGCAGTGTAGGCCTAGAATCTAATACATGATTGGTGAAAAATATTTGACCGAACAAAGTGAGGTCTAAGATTAAAGTCGACGGTTTGGCATCTCTCTTCATGTTTAAATGTTTGAATGTTTAAATGTTTATATGTTGCGCATTTACGGCGAAACGCGGTAATAGATTTTCATGAAATTTGACAGGTATGTTCCTTTTTTAATTGCGCGTCGACGTATATACGAGGTTTTGGAAATTTTGCATTTCAAGGATGATAATATATGAAAGGAAAAAGGAACTTCCTTCATACGCCAATATTACAGTAGAAATCGGACTATTGAATCATTCATCATAAATCAGCTGACAAGTGATTACACAGATGTATGGAGAAGCCAGTCTATTACTGTATTTCCATAAGGTCTATAGTTTCAATCAGGTACTTGTGGATGAGAATACTGCGTGAGGTCTACTATTCACAGGGCTACTAGTATTCAATCGTCAAGGTAATACATGTATTGTGAATACATGTATTTTAAATACCCATGTATATCCTCATTGATTAAATAATGCTTTTTCATATATCTGATATCTGATCCGGTCTATCTAATTCAATATTAACTGTTCATTTTTGTTTGTAATAGTCAATTATAATTCTAGTTGTCGAGGAAATATATATATCATTGATAGAATAATATACATTTTTCATGATGAAATGAAGAATTTTGTTCATTGGTTATAACTCTACATTGATTGATAAACGATCAGGCAACAATGCGAAGCTGGGTAAGGAGAGCGCTATTTGGTTTGTCGAATGATAGACAAGGATAGCAACACCAATGTTGATCAAATACAGCCATTATAACGTGGACCTCATTATATTCCATAATATAATTGGAAAAAGCAGAATTGACTTTTCGATGTACAGGATAGGAAATACACGAATGAAGGAAGCATCATCACGTCTCAACTACTGGACTGATTAACTTGTAAAGTTGCATATTGATTTTTAATAATTATACCGGGACTGATTAAGAGCCTATTTTCAATTCTTCGAGATTTCAGTAGATCAAGTTTTCAGTTTGTATGTTTTATTCATTTGGAGGGTTAATAGCATTAGATTATAGGATTCATGCAAATAGCGCTGAAGTATTATGTGGAAGCAACTGAATTGTATTTTTCATGAAAATTAATGTTTTTCTGTTTTTGTTGGTTACTACAAGATGAAACATTCCTCGACGCAGGCATAGCCTAATAGGAAGTGCACTTCTTTGTGTTTGTTCCATGAAATTTAAAAAGAGGTGGGTGAAAATAATGATAATTAGACCCTTGCAGAGCACGGGTTACCTGCTAGTATATAGTGAGGTCCACATTACTAGTAGTTCTTTGAACAGTAGACCTCACGCAGTATTCTCATCCACAAGTACCCGATTGCACGGTATATAGAAGAAGACGGTAGGTGTCACGCGCATATTTGTGCTAAATTTCCGGTGTAGCTGACGTCATTTTATATCCAATCATCTGTTTTTAACAAATAAGTTTCATAAATTGTTGAAAGCCTCGGTTGATGGCTATGACGCAATCTAGCTGGCTGGCCACTGCGCACACATTTCATCACCCCTACCGTTTTCATCTAAATACCGTGCCTGATTGAAACCATAGACCTTATGGAAATACAGCAATAGACTGGCTTCTCCAAACATCTGTGTAATCACTTGTCAGCTGATTTATGATGAATAATTTCATAGTCTGATTTTTACTCTAATATCGGCGTATGGAGGAGGCTCCTTTTTCCTTTCATATTATCCTTGAAATGCAAAATTTCTTAAAACCTTGTATATACGTCGACGCGCGCAATTTGAAAAGGAACATATCTGTCAAATTTCATGAAAATCAATTACCGTGTTTCGCCGTAAAATGCGCAACATATAAATATATAAACTTATAAACATTAAGAGAAATGCCAAACCGTCGACTTGAATCTTAGACCTCACTTCGCTCGATCAATAATGATAGTGTTTGGTTAGCAATGGTGTTGCTATCCTTGTCTATCATTCAACAAAGCGGATAGCGCTATCTCTTTCTCGCTTTGCTCTTCTGCAAGATCGTCTATCAACCATCAACAATCTAGAATTGATAGATAATTAACAAAATATTTAATCTTGGTTATGAAAATTCATTAAAAAATTATAGGTTAATATAATTTCTTGCACAAATAGAATATTATTGATTATTTTAAACGAGAATGAACAGTTAATATTACATCAATAAGCCTATATCAGCTACCGTCTATAATAGAAGGCATTGACAAGACAGAGGATAAGGAACGTTGGTCTCCTATCTTTCTCCACTGCCATTGAATAAATGAATATTCTTTTGGTCATAAATATTTCAATAATACATGGACCATTATCAGACAGCATGAAACAATGAGAGGTTCACAGCATAACGTGGACCTTACCATAGTCTGATGAGGAGTGCACTTTTTTTTGTTTCATTGTTCTGTTTTCTTGTTTCATTGTTTTGTTTTTTGTTTCATAGAAATTAAAAAAAGAGAGTAAAAATGATGATAATCAGACCCTTGCAGGGCACGGGTTACTTACCAGTATAAATGATATAAAATAGATGAAATCTGAGTGAGAATCATATAATAGCCGCTCAATATTTCAAAAATCATCACGAAATTAGACGACAACTAGAATAATAATGGAGAATCACATGTGACCTCACAGTTTAGTCGGGAATTTATCGAAGCTACGACAATAACTTTGAAGCGTGCGATGCTATATCGAGACTAACCTAACCTAACAGCTTCAGTTAAGTAGAGAGCGTTGAAGCTATTTAGTCAGGAATTATGACAGTAGAAGGTGGAACTCAGTTTACTAGAGGGTTGAGGGGTACCTGGCACAGGGTAGTATTGGCGTAACAACCGAATCGGTCGATGTTGGAAAATCCCACCAGTCACGAACCGCCCGCTTTCCACGCCCAATTTTCCGCTTTTCACATAATTTTATTCAGTTTTCCTCTTCTACTGGCACCCATTAATATGACCCGTGCACCCTACCGTCGAAAATCGTCTCATGTCAACATGCAATGAGTTGGGCGAGCATATTTAATAGAATTTTGTTGTAGGTTTCATTTCGATTTGTCAGTATTTGAGAAGATTGATACTAGAATTAACGATAAAGATTGTTATATATTATAGATTGTTGAGGATGCTTTCCAACCAATCAGTGAAGACAGTTTGAAATAAGATCAGAATTTTGTTAACTTCATCTCTCCAAGAACTTCAAAATGAATAACTTTCAACTTGATAATAATTATGATTTAATAATAAAATTCATGTTTGTTAATTTATTTATTCTATCTATCTATTATATTCAATATCGGGGGCCGAGCTTCAATCTGGAGTACAAAAGCATGAAAAATGTATTACGAAAGAAGAAATTATAATAACATTCATACAGAAATGTTCTATCTAATCACAGTAAATTGAGATTAATTCCTAGAGGAATATGAAAATTTCACTCATAAAGGTCCAGTTGCATAAAAGCCGGTTAAATTTTAATCCTGATTAAATGTACGTGTACAATCACGTGTACCAAATCAGAGAAGACCATTTCGAAGAAATGGTTCTACTGGTATTAATCAGGATTGGAAATAACCCGGCTTTTTTGCAACCGGCACCAAGTACCTGATTGAATGATTACAAAAGTTCAACAGCTGAGTCATGATTTTGACACAGTCCACACACATGAACTTGCTCACTCACTTCCATCACCAACAGACAATAATTATTCTCAGTTGTTTTTCCAAGGATGAATGATAATTCATAGTCCATTTTGTGGACTATTGGTAAGGCTGAGGAAAAGACTCTGAATGCTTTTGAAGTGTGGTGTTGGAGGCGTATGCTCAAAAATAAAATGGACAGACAGAGTTACGAATGAGGAGGTATTCCAGAGGGCGGCAGAAAAAAGATCTCTTCTGATTTTTCTCAAGGCCAGACGACATTCTTGGATTGGACATATAATAAGACACGACGCATTTACGTCAAGTATTCTGGAAGGTACAGTTGTTGGACAAAGGGGTCGTGGGAGACCCCGGCTACAGTACTTAAGACAAATGACGAAGGATCTGGGTGCTATGAGCTATGAACAATGGAAGAGAGTAGCAATGGACAGATTTAGATGGAAGGCTGCCAACCAATCAAACGATTGAGCTGGAAGAGAGAAGAGAATGATAATTATCCTTTTGATGTCCTTCAGCGCGTTTTCACAGGGATGAGACCTAGTGCAATCGAATCTTCATATTATAAACTTACTATGCTCTGAATTTCGTGAGAATCATTAGAGCCGTTCTCGAGATCCGGTGAAGTACAAACATAAACATCTAAACATCTGAACATCTAAACATATAAACATCTAAACATCTAAACATCCAAACATCTAAATATCTCAACACATAAACAAAAGTTGCTCGTTTAATAGTATAGGATTCATTTATCATATTCTACTCATTCATTTATCAATATTCACAACAATTCAATTTGAATAATCCTGTACTATCAAACAAGCAATTATTAATGTTCATATATATTTCCATGTATGTATGTTTATACGTAGCACATAACAGAAATACTTTGAAGTTTCATAATATGAATTGAAACAGATTACACACGACATAGATAGATTATGAACACTTAGAGACTTGCATTATAATCGGAAATTTTCGGGGAGCTGAGTCTCCTTTCTCGACCTAGCAGAGAGTGGTACCTCTCCATATGTTTATACTTTTATATGTCCGTATGTCACAGGATCTCGAAAACAGCTCTCACGATTTTCACGAAATTTGGAACATAGTAGGTTTATGATATAAAAATTTGATTGCACTAGGTCTTTTCCCTAGAAAAACTGGCTGATCGACTTTGAAAGGATAATAAATTCATCCTTGAAAAAACAGCTGAGACGTTCGTCGTCTGTCGATAACAGAAGATGACAGTGCCTGTGTGGTAGAGAGACTGAATTATATCCAGCTGTTGAATGTTGAATCAATCAGCTCATCTCACGAGAAATATTATCTAGAAATTTCAATCGACTCGATTGAAATAATCTGATTTGACATGACATGGTATATCTTTCTAAATTAGAGTATATCGTAATATTCAAAGTCAATCATCATTTTACAGTTTTAAATGATTAGTGAGTGTTATTTTGTTATCCAATTTGGGTTGTAAACAATCAAAATTATGAATTTCCTATTTTTTAAATGTTTGGACTGAAAATAATTGCACCTGAATTCAAGAGTTTGAAACATAACCTCCACTTTAGACTATTTATAGTGTATAAATCAAAATTCGGGGAAGAAACAGTTTTTGGCTGTGCCTTTTTGGTCCTTCCCCAATCATTTTGAAGAATTGTGTTCTGTTCATCAATAAATGAATAACGAGCGTATCTCGGTTCCCCGATATCAATTAGATTTCCATATTATTCCATATTAATTGGATTTCACTTTTTCATTTTCAATTGGATAATGTAGAGGACACATTGTAATAAATTTTTATTGTGATTTACTATTGTATGTAATTGTAATTTATCTAATATTTTGTGTTATTGATGTAGGAGTTTCAGTTCTTTTTGATTAATAGATATTTATTTATCTATAAGAACGCTAACGAACTGAAATCTTCATCTCGACCTGACCAAAGCCTTACTCTCATCCAATTTTCATCCACTGAATCACATTATGATTAATTAAACATCATGATAGAAAATGTTTGAGAGATACAAAATTCAACAGCGCTATTCACACAACTCGCATTCAATTTACTCAGTGAACCACATGGAATTCGCCGTGAAAAACTCGAGCAGAAGTGTCATTTTGCCAAGCAAACATTCTGACATCCGCCGCTCGAAAAATGTATAGCAAACATTTGCACGGCGGTTTTCAAACAGGAATGAAAAACAGCTGACTGTGCACAACTGAATTTCCCGTTTCAAGTGATGAATTAGAAGACTAGCCGGGAAAGCGGCCGGGAAAACTGTGGTGGAAAATTCAATTAAACACTTGATCATGCCAGGAACAAACAAACACAGGAGTGACTGCTCAGTGCAGACTGAAAAACCAGTAATTTAGCGAAATTATTAATATCAACTTCCAGTGCTTCATCATATTCTTAGAGATATGAATATTTTTGGTTCATGTATCTGAGAGATAAAGTTTCTTGTGAGTTTATTACTGGCGAACTCCTGGGTTGAAGAACTCGCTCATGAACTGTTGTATTGATCTCTGAAATCCGCAACTCTTAATAATCATACATACTTGGTGAGAATTATTACGGAAACAGCTAAATATCTCGTTTACAAGTATGATATTACAGGAGGTTCCATGAGGATCCTATTGGAATTGTAAAAATAAATAAAAGTGAGAACTCTCTAACGCTTGTTCAACTATGGTGCTCACGCAATGGAATGAATTGTTGAAATTTGAAAATGAATTATTATTATTATTAGCGTATGGCTTTGAATGGTGGGGAGACCCAAGGGTAGTTGCACCTCGCCGTATATAGTCCACAGTTCCCTAATGGGAAACGGGACACTGAGGTTATAGTGAGCACAATACTTTAAATTTACACTTTTCACTTCGGAATGGAGTTCATTTTGATGTGAAAAGTCCAAGCATATACAAAACTGAAACGAAACAAAAAACCACTAGGCCAAACTTAGAAAATATTAAATTTAGACAATAAATTTAGAGCCGAAAACTTATAGCACGTTAGAATGAATTATTCATGTGATTCATATTGTCGTGAGACTCTCTTAAAACAGTCAACATTCCAAGAATGTATGGATAGAAACAATGATCTATTTTCTATAGTCAACCGCACAAAAATAGTCAGATGGAAATTGTAACAAATGAGTCACCCCTCTCAAACCGCACCAATAGACGTCAGGTGTATTATAAATATAAATCAATTTATTCCCATTTATAATCAGCTGTGATTGAGTTGATCAACTTATTTGGCTCCTTTACACTCATCTGTACGAATTTCCATCGGACTATTTTTGTGCGATTAACTAGCTAGTTAATTATCAATAAATATAAAAAATAAAGATTAGTCTAGCTCCGCAATAGTTCCAGATCGTTTTCCAACAATCTAGAAATATGATGATTTGACAAAATATTCAATATAAATCATGAAAACGTATCTTCAGCCGTTTCATTTATTTATATAATCATACAGAATTACACAACTTTCAGAAAAGTACCATAGGCTTATAAGCCCAAAACGGTTCCAATTCAAATAACGGTTCCATGTTTCTAATATATTTGGAAATATATTTCCTTGATGGATAGGATAGAATTTACAATTTCAAACAGAGATGAACGGTAGTTAATATCAGATATCCTATGTACTTCAGGCCCCTGGGGCCTGTTTCATAAAAGTTACAAGTCCTGTAATACAGGAGAATGACCATTCCAATTACATGCTCAATATAGCCGATAAAATCAGCTGTTCCTGTATTACAGGACTTCTAACTTTTATAAAACAGGCCCCAGGGCCTGAAGTACAAAGGCCTTACATAGGACCTCACATAGGGCCTTACATAAGAACAGGGGCCTGATTCATAAAAATTTAGAAGTTCTGTAATACAGGAACAGCTGACTTTATCGGCTATATTGAGCATGTAATTGGAATGCTGATTCTCCTGTATTACGTGACTTATAAGTTCTATGAAACAGTGCCCGGGTCCTACATCAGATATATCAATGCCAGCTATCCTCTATAGAAGGCAGTGGCAAGGCAGAGAATCGGCCACGCTATTCTTCCATCTAACTCCACTGTTATTATAACGTGAACCACACTATAGAATATTCAATTAAACTGTTGTAAATTAACAAAAGTGATTCATGAAATCTCATAACCAAGCCATTGGCTCGATTACTATAGTGAGGTCCACGTTATAATAGCAGTGTTTTTGTGGTTTATTATAATACAGTGTTTCAATGGTATTGCTATTCTTGTCTATCAGTAAATCTGTCAGTCTATCAGTGAAAAGCTGAGTTCTGCCTGTTTTTCGCTACGGGTACTTGGAGGAGCAATAAGTTTCAAGTCATTGCTAAGTGTTTATTATGGATATTTCTACCTATTCTCAAAATATAGTATCATTGTTTGGGGTATTCAAGGTCCAAAAGAGAGCGGTCAGGGTGATCTTCAACAAGCCTCTAACATATAGCTGTCGTGAGCTTTTTAGGAGAGGAAAACTCCTCACCTTGACCTCTCTTCACATCCTAGAGATATGTACCTATGTTAAGAATAGTATATTTCGTACCTAGAGCCGAAAATGAGACTTTTCCGGCTCGAAATCGGTTTGCAAGTCAGAGGCAGTAGGCCGAAGACTAGAAAAGATTAAGAGCCGGAAAAAAATTTTTGCCCGTGGTGCGAACGCTATCTTTCGCCACACACAAAAATAAACAATATATATATATGAGAATAGTTGTTCATTAAGCACTTCCGAAAGCAAAAGTGTTAGGTCATAGCTCTAGCAAATTTGAGGTAATCTGAATATCAGGAAATTGTCCAGGTATTTTTATTTTTTATTCTGATCTGTCTAAATAACCTAAAAGATTATGCTCAAATTATGTGGGAGGTTGAGTTTATACTTTTTTATTCTTTCCAATGACAATAAGATGATATTATTATAAATGTTTTAATTATTGAATAATAAACACAAAAAAATTAAAAGTTTTTTGATCAGCTGTTTCAGCACACTTGAAATTTGGCCAATCTGAATTTCAACGTCAACAATGCTTGTTGTCATCGACTTAGGAAGTTTAGGTTAGAAGTTCTATCCTACTCTGGAAATCGAATTTGAATAGTTTATAATATATATCTCATCTGCATTCCATTCATCCAAATAAAATGATAGTATATTATTGCAGAATACTTTATTCAATTCTAGAAGCATAAACTGGTTCCGTTTAATAAACTATTTGTAAAAACGTTCAGCACCATGGATATTGCCCAAGTAGTTCCAAAATTATCCACAAGGTTTCGTACTATGAGGTCTGATTCTATTATACTCTGAAAATTGAATTTGAATAGTTTATAATAATATCTTATTTGTATTTCATTCATCCAAATAAAATGATAGTATCTTAATGCAAAATACTTTATTCAATTCTAGAAGCATAAACTAATTCCGTTTCATAAACCATTTTGTAAACGCATTCACATCAAATCAGAACCAGCTGACTTCAAGGTTATTTTACAGCCCTAGGATCGTTAAAGTTTCACCGGCCTGGTCAGAAAACAATCACTTTCGGCCTCCATATGATGCACGAAAACCAGCTCATTACATTCAAGTGGGGCGAGAAAATACTTACACTTTCAGCCGCCATGGAGATTCACATAATTATAATACCCGCCACTCCAACATGTTTTCTTCTGTAGCTTACAAAACCACTCTCTTTGAAAAGTCGCCACAGTATAGCGGGCCACTAATTTATAATTCTCTAACGGCCAACCTAAAAGATTTGGACGTCAGGAATTTCAAAATTAATCTCAGAGATTGACTGGTTGAGAGACCATTTCATTCAATAGATGAGTTTTATAATTGGACTGCCTAACTATGTTCTGTATGTGATTATGTAGGCTAAAGAATAATTTATTATTTAGCACATTATGGGAGTAGCTAATTCAGCTGTTCTTAGTGGGAATTTGTGTGTTTTTTTGGCTTCAAAATTCATAAAATAACTTAATAAATACAATGTGCAGTGATAATTAAGTGTAATATTTAACTATAATTTGGTGTGTTAATTTTTCTAAATTTAAAATTTGCATCTCATATTTATTTTTGGACGAAAGTTGAGCTTGAACTTCTTACAGAAGGAACATAACCTATTTTTTGGACATGTAATCAAAATTTGGGAATGGAATAGTTTTGGGCCAAGCCTGTTGTTCCTTCCCAATCATATTTATATGATTTGTTATTGTATCCACGTATAAATAAATAAAGCAGGTGTACTAGTATGAGTGATCTATACGACAGATTTTCCTGCATAAACAACATTTTATATGTGTTTTTTATCTATTTAAGTTGAATGTTGACCCATCCTCTGTCCACTATTGTGGATGTTCAGGACATGATGAAAATCTTATCTGATCTAATCCATCATTTATCAATTATATCTTATTAACTAACAAATAATATTATTCAATAATTTCATATCTGTATTTTTAATTCTGTAATTTATTTGGAGTATAAAATCAACTTTCAAAATTCTAAATTTTAAATCATCATTCTTGGACCCAAAATCAAGTGACAAAGCAGTGTGTGATTACATAACCTTATCTTTTGGACAACATTGACATTTTATCGAAATTTTTGGAGAGAAATAGTACAGGCTCAGCCTAATTTTCCTCCAATGTCATAAATGTATTATGATTATAGTATTTTATACAATAAATGAATAAATGAATATCGTATTTTCATAATCAATATTGAATATTTTGTTCATCAATTGTCAATTTTTCAATGTTAAAAAACGATCTGGCAACTGAGCAGAGCGAGAAAGGGATAGCGCTATCTGCTTTGTTGAATGATAAACAAGGATAGCAATACCATTGCTGATTGGACACTGCCATTATAACGTGGACCTCACTATAGGATACTTGATAAGGTCCACGTTATAATTACAGTATTCGATTGATGAATATCTATTGAATAATAAATGAATATACAGTGAATAAGAAATGAATAACGAGTAGAATACCTTTTGGTAAGTGCTGCAAGAGGTAGAAGAGTCGCTAGCGTGTATCTCTTGTAGCCTTTACTACCTTAGCAATGATATCAAGCAAGCAATGTGAGCTTAAAGCAAGGAATCATTGAAAATTTGGTGCCTGGCACACAGTCTAACCATTCTAGGGCAGGCGCACAACGCTATAAGCCTTGTTTCCACTAGTAGAGTTAGTGGTCGAGTAAAGGTAGGCGCACACAGATCGTCATCAGACGGAACGGATGATTAGATTTGATGCATTGTTTTCAATTGGAGTGCGCATACCTAAATGGATGCGTTTAGGTATGCGCACTCCAATTGAAAACAATGCATCAAATATAATAATCCGATCCGTCCGATGCGTGCCGTTCGTCCGATGACGATCTGTGTGCGCTTACCTTAACTGGCTTACTAACTCTACCGAGCTAACTCTACTCTACTTACTTGGTCGAGTAACTGTTTACACTACAATTGAGAATAGTAGGTGAAGTATCTTGTCTAGTAAACAGAACTAACCTTTAAATGTCTATACTTTTCAATAAATTACCACTTGAACACTTTTGAAAATTTAAATAAATTAACACGTTTCGATAAATAACAATACTTCTTAAACTTGATAAATAACAATACTTCTTTAACTTTGATGAATAACAATACTTCTTGAACTTCATAATCAACGGTACGACTCTAGAATGTTTTCGATGACATAGTAGTGGTAGAGTAGAGTGAGAAGCGGTGGTGGGGGAAGGCAAGTGGTAGAGTACTATCCCACGGTGCTATCCCACTCTACTCTACTAAAAACTAGTACTCTCCCATGAACGTTTTCATTGATAGAGTTCATAAGATAATTTGTACTTGCCCAGGGAACTCTACTACTAACTCTACTGATTAAAACCAGGCTTTAGTGAGGTTCACGTTCATTGGTCATATCTGCAGAACGGGAAAGAATTTCTAAATACGTTTACTCATTTATGTTCCTCACATCAAGAAGAATGAGCAGGTGAGGACTATATTGACTCCATTATCAACAAAAACATGAGGAGAAACATGTACTAATCAACTTGCGTTTTTCAATATATTCAAGTGGTATTATCTCCTGAACGGGTGAGAATTTCGCTAATCCGTTTGCAGATTCGAGTTCATCGCATCGAGGAGCATCAGAAGGCAGACTTGATAATGATTTTATTCCTCTCAAAAAATGAGAGAAATAATGTACTGAACAATTGGCTTTTTTCAATATATTTAAGTGGGCATATCTCCTGAACGGGTGAGAATTTCGCTAATCCGTTTGCAGATTCGAGTTCATCGCATCGAGGAGCATAGAATGGCAGAGTTTTTTTTATTATTTTTATTGTTATCAGCAATGAATTCTGAGTTCAATGATATTTTTTTCCAAAATATTTGAAAAATCATGCACTGCAGGGTTAATCCTTCCAAAAAAATGAGATAAATAATGTACTCAACAATTATTGGCGTTTTTCAATATATTCAAGTAGGCATATCTCCTGAACGGGAAAGAATTTCGCTACTCCGTTTGCAGATTCGAGTTCATCGCATTTAGGAGCATAAAAAGGCAGAGTTGATTATGATTCTATTTCTTCAAAACCAATTCTGATAAAATGTTAACGTTGAAACTTCAACTCTCACTTCATAACATAGAATCTAGATGAAATCAGTTAATGACTGATGACCAAGCAACTGATATAACCTTTAACTATTTAACTTCAACTAACTCGGAGTAAAGTTGGCCCATTTGCACAGAGGAATGGCATGATTTAACTAAATGGTAACTCGATTAGAGTTAAATCCACTCAAAACTGACAGAATTTCTAGTAAATAACTTCAATGCCTCCTATTTAGCCAATGCTGAACTTGAAACCGACTGTGGAGTCAAAAGTTTACAGGTGCGAGTTACCCCAAACTTTACAAGGGGTTGAGTTCAGAAGGGGATGGTTTAACATGGGTTAGATTTGGAGGGTGAGGTTTCGAGTGAGGAGGTATTTACAAGGGTGAGTTTGCAGGGCAGCCGCGTTTACGACCGCTGGAACTATTTTCGAAAATGCTAAACGACCGAATTTGTGGGTCAGAATACGGTTGTGGGGGTTTGATTACCCAACTCCAAAACCCAGAATTCAACTCGCAACTGGTACGTAAAACCACGCTAACATTTTTCATAATTACCGCCGGAAAATCGGCTCTGGGAAAGTGGGGAAAACTTTGCGGGAAAGTGAATTATTTCGATGGTCGCATTAGCTTGATTATGTTTTAGGTCAAGAATATATTTCTGAAGGTGGGATTCATTTTAAAATGTCAGTTTTGATATGATCCGACATCAATGCTGAATCTTTAATGTAAATCTGACTCAAGAAGGTTTGCCTAAAAACTTCTTCATGAATACTATAGTGAGGTCCACGTTATAATGGCTGTGTTTGATTATTAGCAATGGTATTGCTATCCTTGTCTATCATTCAACAAAGTGGGTAGCGCCATCTCTTTCTCGCTTTGCTCTGTTCCCAAAACGTCTTCTAACAATATAGAATTGATAATTAATTATCAACAAAATATTTCATCTTGGTTATGATGAATTAATTACAAATATGAATTTAATTTCTTGCCTAATACAATATAATTGATTATTCTAAACGAGAATGAACAGTTAATATGACATTAATAAACCTGTATCAGCTACCGTCTATAGAAGGCGTTGACAAGACAGAGGATCGGCAACGTTGTTCTGCTATCTTTCCACACTGCCATTATAACGTGGCGTCACTATAGTTCCTTCCACAGTAAAAATCCCACCCTGACAATTTGTATCTCTGTCAGCTGTGAAACCAGGTCAAGAGGACTCGACCTCCTCCACTCTTTCCTCTCCAGATTCACTCCAATTTATCAGCATCACTTGAATGAGGAGGTCTGTTGTTATACAAGTATAAAATGCTACCGGTTGAAAGTGGATTCAGGTCCACCATTGTTTGTGTTTTATGTGAATGACACTTTATATCTGCATATAAACCCACTTTATGCCTGCGTTTAGCCTCCAACCATGTATATTTTCCACCTGTGTGTTGGACGTTTTTATCTGTTCATCTAAAAGGGAGTCAAAATTATTACAAAGTTTGCGCTTGTGTACGTATAAAAGGAATGAATCATATCTGATAGTAATTGTTATATTCGTATATATTTTTATTATTAAGTTTCATAATAATTATTAAAACAGGAAACACACGAAGCAGATAGATTGAAAACACTAAGGGCCGGCTTCCGAGTTCAGGAATCAGCTAAGTTCTTTCATAGTTTCTAATTTATCCTCTTTTTACATCTAACTTTCTACTCTATCCTCTTGTCTTCGACTTTTATTACTTCCATCTCTCCCCAATTCTGACTCCCTTCTCTTTCCCCTCGTCTCTAACATTTTACTTTCCACAATCGACTTTCTCTACCTCGCAGAACCGGTTTCCGAGCTCAGGATTTAGGCAAGCTCTAGACTATAAACAGCTGGAGTTAGGAAAATGGCTTTCCGAAACGGGG
>NC_052504.1:100279939-100299789 GCF_014356525.2 Nilaparvata lugens
GTTCTAGGGCCAGACAGTTTCAGTCATTTGTTACAAAATATGTTTTTTTAAAGTCAGGATGAAGCTCGCTCGGCTCTCGATGGACCTGATAGAAACAGGAAGTGCATTCCATGCACGACAGGCACTGACTAAGAAGGATTTTGTGAAAATAGTAGTTCGATGATTGGGTATCCTTAAAGTACTTTCTCCGGTTCTAGAATGTGAAGCATCTATCCTTCTACCTTCAGAGACAAATTTGAAATCATCTTTAAAATAGTTCGGATTACCGTATTTCAAGATATCTCTAACAAGCTTGACTATTCGAAAAAGCCTTTGATCGGGAAGCTTTGATGTTGAACTAGCAATGTGGGCTGGGGTGATCATGGCGTTGGAGAGAGTAGACGAAACGTAGACAATAATTTTGGCACCGCTGTAGTTTATCATTCAGAGTGACTTGCATATCGTTAAGAACAGAATTACAATACATTAAATGTGGGAAGATGAGAGATTGAACCAATAATAATTTTATGTTTCTAGGGAGAATATCGTGCATTTTCTTTAATGCATGCATGGCTAAGAATACCTTCTTACAAGTTTTGTTCACTTGTTCTGACCAGTCAAGAGTATTATTCATATTGATGCCTAAATTTTTAACTGAGCTACAGTAAGGAATGTCATTACCGTCTACACTAATTTTGTGAATCGATTCAAGGTCAATATTGTTTATAAGACGAGATGTGAGGTAGAGAGAAAGAGGGAGGGAGAAAGAGATAGAGATAGATATAGAAAGATAGAGATTGAGTTAGAGAGTGCGGTGGGGAAGAGAAAGATCTAGTCAGGGAGAGAGTGTGATTGGGAGGGTGAGATAGAGAGGGTGAAGAAGAGAGGGAAAGAGAGTGAGTGAATGAGAATAGATTGTTATTGAATCTCTTTCTCTTTGAAGAGAAATCGGAAAGAATCACATTTAGACCGTTGGAGAGATTTTTGTTTGGGAAGATTGCATGCTCAGTGGGACAGAGGTTTCGACCAAACACAGATCTATTCTTCCAAAATTATATAACATATAAAGTGCTCTATGATTTAAATTATTTTAAACTTGGAAACATTTGAAAACTGTTTGAAATGAGATGTTTTGAATAGAAGGGTAGGCCTACTTCATGTTTTCATATTGTTTTCAATAATTTTAAATAAAGTTGCTCATTAAAGTAAAGTGATTCTATTCATTTATCAATATAATTTGAAAAATGGCTCATGTAAGAACTACGAACTCTCATCAGAATATTGATTTATTAATAAAACTTTGAGGGAGGAACAGTTTGGTGTTTTTCCTGTTGATACTCCCTCATAAAGTTGACATTAGTGTTGCTATCCTTGTCTCCTATATTCACATATGATACAGTATTATCACAATATGATACCATATCAACAAAATATGAGACAGTATCACCACACATGATACAGTATCAACACAATATGATGCAGTATCAACACAATATGATACAGTATCAACAAAATATGATACAGTATCATCTCATTTATCTCTTTTCTGTATAGGGCTACTTTTCATAGAAATAGGAGGAAAAATAAAAATTCCAGTACCCTTTTTGAATTATTTAATCACAACATGTTTCGGACAAAATGGCATCAATGTCCGAAAAATGTTGTGATTGAATAATTCAAAAAGGGTACTGGAATTTTCATTTTTCTTTATATTTCTATGAAAAGTAGCACTATACAGAAAAGAGATAAATGAGATGATACTGTATAATATTGTGTTGATACTGTATCATATTATTGTAATAAATAATTCATCTCAACTTGATACACAACACCATAGTATATCTTCTTATGCTATCTTTTCTCTTTGATTTGATACCTCCTACAATATATAAAATTAAGACAATAACCCAGTATTAGTACAAGAAAACCTGAGAAATCTCAACATTGTTTTCAAAAAATTCTGCACTACGCTCTCTCTCAATCTCAGTCACCACTCCATCATACTACAGTGAACCTCACCGTCCAGAATCATAACTGCCTGACCCACACCTTAACAATATTTTCGACCGCCTTTCTAACCATAAATCATTAACTGTGACAGCAGACATTCCCTCCCACTTAAAATTCGTCGGTTAAGCTGTTTCTACCCACCTTTTAGCCTTCTTCTTCTTCTTTCTCGTCTTCTACTTCTCTTTCTTCTTCTTCTTCTTCTTTATCTTCTTCTTCTTCTTATCCACCTTCTTCTTCAGCTCCCCCACCACTCCATAACAACCCTTTCAAAACTGACACAAAATATATAAATAATGAAATGACAAGCTCCGCTTCTTTCTAGACGAAGTGCCCCGGCTTATAATATATTCTTCTTCTTCATCTTTTTCTTCTTTTTCTTCTTCTTTCTCCTCTTCTTCTTCTGTCCTTTCCTTCTTCTTTGGTAGAGAGTTAGTGGAGAGGATATTTTTTATATTCTTTCCGAAGAATGGACATTGATATGTCCAAAGCTCCACCAATTATTCATGTAGATGAATAACAATATAATAATTATCTATAAGCTGGGAGTCTAGAGTGAACCTATAGCCACTTCAATACAAGCGCGAGATTTGGAAATCGCTATGAATTTGTTTGTAGGCTCCTCAACAGCGTCAAAAACAGCTGAACGATTTTCACGTTCTCAGCACTGGTCGCTCACTCTCTCTCTCTCTCTCTCCCTCCGTACCTCTCTTTCTCTCACTATCTCTCTCTCTCTCTCTCTCTCTCTCTCTCTCTCTCTCTCTCTCTCTCTCTCTCTCTCTCTCTCTCTTTCATCAATTTCATTTCCATCCAATCTCAGAAGAAGACACTTTCAGAGCAATTCAACGTATTCATAGTAATGCTATGGGTGTAGACAAAATTCCTATTAAATTTATCAAGAAGATGTTATTTGCTGTTTTACCAACCATTACATACATTTTCAACAAGTCACTTGAAGAAGGCATTTTCCCTGAAAACTGGAAGTTTGCTCTGGTTCGCCCTCTAAATAAAGTTCCATCACCCAATAAAGTTGAGGATTTTAGACCAATCAGTATTTTACCTGCATTGTCCAAAGTGCTAGAAAGACTCATTCATGCTCAAGTTGTAAAATTTCTAGACAACAATAGTAAGCTTCATAACTTTCAATCAGGCTTTAGAAAATTCCATTCAACTGAGACAGCTCTGCTTCGTGTCACTGATGATATAAGGTTAGCTATGGACCAAAGAAAATGCACCATCCTCACCCTATTTGATTTTTCTAAAGCATTCGATACTGTTGATCATACAGTCCTTCTGAATAAGTTGGCTATTCTTGGTTTCAGTCACAACTCGTTAGTTTGGTTTAAATCCTATCTATTAGGTAGAAACAATGTGTATCTGTCGGTGACAAAAAGTCAACTTGGAAAAACGTTATGCATGGAGTACCACAAGGTTCAATTTTAGGCCCTCTCCTCTTCACTTTGTATGCTAATGACCTTTCTTCCATTATCAAATTCTCCAGTTTCCATACTTATGCAGACGACCTTCAAATCTATTTAAGCTGTCCCATAACAAAAATTAATGAAACAGTTGGAATAATGATCAGGATATCAATTCGATAGTGGAATGGACAAAGAAAAATGGCCTTAAGCTTAATCCCATCAAAACACAACCCATTATAATTGGATATTCTCGTCTTATAAACATATTGACCTTGAATCGATTCACAAAATTAGTGTAGACGGTAATGACATTCCTTACTGTAGCTCAGTTAAAAATTTAGGCATTATTATGAATAATACTCTTGACTGGTCAGAACAAGTGAACAAAACTTGTAAAAAGGTATTCTCAGCCATGCATGCATTGAAGAAAATGCACGATATCCTCCCTAGAAACATTAAATTATTATTGGTTCAATCTCTCATCTTCCCACATTTAATGTATTGTAATTCTGTTCTTAACGATATGCAAGTCACTCTGAATGATAAACTACAGCGTTGCCAAAATTATTGTCTACGTTTCGTCTACTCTCTCCAACGCCATGATCATATCACCCCAGCCCACATTGCTAGTTCAACATTAAAGCTTCCCGATCAGAGGCTTTTTCGAATAGTCAAGCTTGTTAGAGATATCTTGATATACGGTAATCCGAACTATTTTAAAGATGATTTCAAATTTGTCTCTGAAGGTAGGAGGATAGATGCTTCACATACTAGAACCGGAGAAAGTACATTAAGGATACCCAATCATCGAACTACTATTTTCACAAAATCCTTCTTAGTCAGTGCCTGTCGTGCATGGAATGCACTTCCTGTTTCTATCAGGTCCATCGAGAGCCGAGCGAGCTTCATCCTAACTTTAAAAAAACATCTTTTGGAACAAATGACTGAACTGTCCGGCCCTAGAACGATCACATGACATCCATCCCCCCCATCCCACAAATACAAACCTTTAAACCATGTTATAGAACGAATTGTATATATATATATATATTATATAAACTCATGTTATTTCAATATCCACTGCATAATGCTGTATATTACTGAAAGTTGATAACCCTGATCTACTTTCAGCCTACTTCATTTTATTAATCAATTATTTGATCTTATCTACCTATATAATTATTTTACTCTATCAATTTTCTGTTTTTTTTCTCTTTAATATTCATATTGATTAAAACTTTTACAATATTCCATTAATAATAAATCCTTAGTTTAATAACGAAATTAACGTTTTGGTAGAGAGTTAGTGGGGAGGATTTTTTAATATCTTCCCAAGAATGGACATTGATATGTCCAAAGCTCCGCCAATTTATGTAGATGCATAACAATATAATTATCTATAGTTATTATATTACAAATTACTTTTTCATATCATATACTTTCAATAATTATTTTCTTAGTCTATATTATGTAAATTCATCTATAATTTTGCTGTATTGTAAGCTATTGTATATAAGTGTATAAGCCAGTATATATTGTAATCTACATAAATAAAGTACTCAATCAATCAATCAATCAATCTCTCTCTCTCTCTCTCTCTCTCTCTCTCTATGTAGATTTATGTAATTTATGTAGATGCATAACAATATGATTATTATCTATAGTTATTATATTACAATTTGCTTTCTCATATCATATACAGGTCAACAATTATTTTCTTAGTCTATATTATGTAAATTCATCTATAATTCTGCTGTATTGTAGGCTATTGTATATAAGTGTATAAGCCAGTATATATTGTGATCTACATAAATAAAGTACTCAATCAATCAATCAATCAATCTTCTTGATCTTCACCTATTTTCTTCTTCTTCCTCTTCTTCTTATCCTGTCCTCTTCTTCTTCCTCTTCTTCTTATCCTGTCCTCTTCTTCTCCTCCTTCTCCTTATTCCTCTTCTCATGTCTTCTTCTTCTTCTTCTTCTTCTTCTTCTTCTTCTTACTTTCCTTCTTCTTCTCTTATAATAAAGAGATGACACTGTCTGTCTCTCCACTGTCGTCAAAACTCCTCTCGAAAAGTTATTCTACAAAAGTTTCCAAAATATTAAATATTGAAAAAAAAAATGAATTTTTTTTTTTCAAAAGTGGCTGACATTCACTGTGAATTGATAGCATCGGCCTAATGGAAAGCTTTGCTGCATCTCATGAGGGAACCGCTCTGACAGTTCTAAGTGACTTCCACTACACCATGATTGTCAAAATGACTGCCATTTTGCAAGCAATGCTTTCCATTTGAGCGATGCTATCAAGTAGAGAATGACAAGTTGCCGATCTTCCGTCTTATCGATGCCTTCTATAGACGGTAGCTGATACAGGTTTATTGATGTAATATTAACTGTTCATTCTCGTTTAAAATTATCGATTATATTTCATCAGGCAAGAAATTATATTTTTCTCATATTTTTCTCATTTTTTCATATTTATATTTGTAATTTCATAACAAATTTTCATCGAGATGAAATATTTTGTTAATCAATTATCAATTCTCTATTGTTAAAAGACGATCTGGCAACTGAGCAAAGTGAGAAAGAGATAGCGCTTTGTTGGATGATAGACAAGGATAGCAATACCATTGCCAATCAAACACTGCCATTATAAATTGGACCTCACTATAGCAGATGGGTGTGAAGAGTAGTGTAGTCTCCACTCCTCCCTGTTTATAAATATGCAAGAATATTAGCAAGGTGCAATCTCAGGATTATTATTTGCGAAAGTTTTGCTGAAACTTTGCTTTTCAAACTACAAATAGGACTTACGAAAACCTTTCTCAGTTTCCTTTTAAATGATAACAACAATCTTGCTCTCCATAACTTATGCTGACAGATCAGAGTGAAGCAGTCTGTCTACCTTGACAGTGACAGCTCAACTTTTTCCAGAAAGTTATTAAAAGTTTTGTTGTTGTTACAGTGTGGTCCACGTTATAATGGCAGTATTCGATTAACATTGGTGTTGCTATCCTTGTCTATCATCCTTGTATCATCTCTGTCACGTTTGGAATTGGACCATGCACAAGCCTAGAGATCAGGGTGACATCATCATCAGTAAGGGTGGAAGAGAATGACTGTTTCCGAGCATTTGGAACATGGAAAGTCATGAAGGAGGAAAAGGAAAAATTAAATCTCTGAGTCTGAAGATTTGAAAAGTATAGTAAGGTCCACGTTATAATGGCAGTGTTTGATTAGCAATGGTATTGCTATCCTTGTCTACTATTCCACAAAACAGGTGACTCTATCAATATAATCAATTGACAGAGTATTAGCTTGAATATCAACCATGAATATGTGTTATTTAATGTATTGGAAAATATGTTTTCTTGAGGAGTGAATTATTATGATTGATTATCCTTAACAAGAATGAACAGTTGATATTACATCAGATACACCGGTATCAGTCATCCTCTATAGACGGCAGTGGCAAGGCAGAGAACCAGCAAAGATTCAATTATTATCAGTCAAGTTGTTCAGACGTGATGATGCGTCATACATTATTTTTCTATCCAGCTTATATAAGCAAGTTCTTTTCATTATTATAGTATAGATGTGACAGACGACGATAACACCTTTAAGAGGTAACACCTTATGTGTTGAATCATGTATGTAATTTTTCTATAAATTTGAGATATTTCTAGACAATATTTCAGTGTTTCATTATAGCAAAATCATTGCAAATATGTCATATGGAAATACAAGGAATAATATATAAATAATACAGTATTCACTCACATAAGCACACTGGAAAAATTGAATAGAGCTGCATTCTTACCTGAAAAAAAGAAGAAAGCGTATTAAACAAAAGCAATGAATTAAGAAATTGAGCTTTCAATCTAAAAACCATCCTCAGTAAATTAAGAATCTATATGCAACATTTAAGTTAATCAGTCCAGTAGTTCAAACGTGATGATGCGTCATTTGTGAATTTCCTTTCCCGTCCGTATTTAAGCCCTTCATTACAGTATAGATTATTTTTAGGTGTGATAAACTCTTTATCTCAAATTCGAATTCAAATTCAAATTTATTTATTCCACACTCATAAAAGCATATACATAAATCAAACAAAGCTCAACATGACAATACAATCCAACCAAAGTGTAATAATAATAAACGGTAAGTGAAAAAAACTCATTTGGTTCTCCAATGAAACTAATGATTGAACGATATTTAATGATCTATCAACTTGTAGCCTAGTCTACTCTCCAATTAATAGCAACTATCACAGAAAGTAGATACCTCACGTCATCTATCAGCCAATTTGAGAACCAAGACGAGTCACACCGCTTGCTTATGATTGGCTGGAGAAGTGGCAAGAGTGGAAGAGCGTTGACCAATCGGAGAGCGAGATGACTTGAAGCGTGCTTGCTTATAATTGGCTGGGGGCGTGGCTAGAGGAAAGGCATTGATCAATCGAATTGCGAGTCGAGTTTTGAGGCTCTTTAATAGTAGTATTCTCACTTCTGATTGGATGACATGTCGTCAGGCTTTATGATAGTGTATCACAATGAAAAAAGATAGAATGAGAAGAGATCGAATATATTCACGAAAAATAACTACTAGGGTTATCGGCTTGAGTTGAAAGTGAACGTAAAAGTGAGTTTTGGAATATAAACGTCCTATACCATGGGATTATGCCATTTTCTTCATGGTAATACACTAATATTGGGGCACCGAGCTTCGCTCGTTATTTATTTATTGATGAACAGAACACAATAAATTCTTCAAAATGATTGGGGAAGGACAAACAGGCACAGCCCAAAACTGTTTCGATTCATACACTATAAATGGTCCAAAAAGTAGGTTATGTTTCACACACTTGAACTCAGGTCCAATTTTCAGTCAGAATATTCAAAAACAGAAAAGTTTCTATCCAGATTGAGATTGAAGTTTTTATTTCAGACAAACCAAATTGAATAACAACATAACACTCACTAATCACTTGGAACTGTAGAATAATGATGAACTTTGAATATCATGATATACCATCTCATGTCAACAAATCAGATTATTTTGATCACGATCGAGTAAATTAAAACTTCTAGATTTCTCACGAGATACGGTAAGCTAATTGATAACACAGCTGATCTTCCACACAGGCACACGCATCTTCTGTTATCGACAGACGACGAGATTATCATCTGTTTTCCCAAGAATGGATTATTCTTCCCATGTCCTTTGGCGAGTTTTCACAGGGATGAGACCTAGTGCAATCTAATTTCCATATCATAAACCTACTTTTTCAAAATTTCGTGGAAATCGTTAGAGCCGTTTTCGAGATCCGATGAACATAACCAGATGTAAAAATAACCAGATATGTAAATATAAACAGATAAACAGAAATTGTTCGCTTGATATAATAGGATTAGATAAAGTGACATGTCATTTAATCAGTAGTGGAAAAACTATCATCAAAGAACCTCAAAACTTGACTTGTAACTCGTTAATGATATCATGTTATTACTGTTTAATCTCTATTGAATCAGTCACTAATGACTAATCAGCAGTACAACTTGGGATCTAACTCAATCCACTCGGATTGCCAGGGCGTCAGTTTCAAGTAATTATTGAAAACTTGTCTTTCAATTTCAAGATGGCGACGGGAGTTGTCGCAGCTTCACGTCTTGTAGATCAAGTTATCCTAAAATTTGACTGTCGTCTTCACTACTCCTTATAATTCTCTCTCTCACTTACTCTCTCACTGTCTCACACACTCTCTCTCCCTTCCTCTCTCCAGGGTTCTTCTCTAAGGGTTGTGAGCTCTTTCCAGGGTTCTCTTCCAATGGTTGTGAGGCAGAAAGGACCTAGAGTCCTAACTCCGCCCTTAATACAGCCAATCATTCAATTCAATTCAATTCTCACCCTCTCCTATCTTATCTACCTATATAATCATTTCACTTTATCAATTTTCTGTTTTTTTTTCTCTTAAATATCGATATTAATTGAAACTTTTACAATATTCCCATCAATGAATGAATCCTTAGTTTAATAATTAATGAAATTAACGTTTTGGTAGAGAGTTAGTGGGGAGGATATTTTTAATATTCTTTCTGAAGAATGGACATTTATATGTCCATAGCTCCGCCAATTTATGTAGATGCATAACAATATAATTATCTATAGTTATTATATTACTAATTGCTTTTTCATATCATATACAATTCAATAATTATTTTCTTAGTCTATATTATGTAAATTCATCTATAATCTTGCTGTATAGTAAGCTATTGTATATAAGTGTATAAGCCAGTATATATTGTAATCTACATAAATAAAGTAATCAATCAATCGATCAATCTCTCAACTCTCCGAAGGTTGTTTGGGAGAAAGAGCCTGAAGTCCTAACTCCGCCCCAATGAATGAATACATATAATCAAACAATCAATCAATTTCTGTTTTCTTCTCTGTATTCCTCTTTCTTCCCATATCTCTCTATCCTCTACCATTACAAATACATATGATGGAATATCAACTGTTCATTCTTGTTGAAACTCATTAATTATATTATATTCCTCATAGAAATATCGTTCCCCAATCATTAAATAATAAATTCTTACAATGAGATTAAATATTCTGTTACCTATTTATATTTCTACATAGCTAAATAACTTTCTGGCAACTTTGCAGAGTTAGAAAAGGATAACACTTTACGATTTGTCGAATGATAGACAAGGATAGCAACACCAATGTTACTCAAATACTGTCATCATAACTTTGATCTCTTGCGAAGGATAGCGCTATCTGCTTTGCGGAATGATAGACAAGGATAGCAACACCAATGTTACACAAATACTGCCATTATAACGTGAACCTCACTATAGCATTGAAATCAGCTTCACAGACATTGTAATTCGATTGAACTGTGCAAACGGGAAGCAAGTATCTGCTCTTGATGTTGGATCCGCTTGCTTCAAGTTTTCAAGTGATGTTCCAACACAACTTGTCTGTCTATATTGGCTCAATTTTCTCTCCCACTATTGATTCAATTTCCCTCTCACTCTCTCTCTCAGCTCAATTCTCTCTATATTAGCTCAATTTCTTGCTTCCCTCTCCCTCTATTTTCTTGATTCCTTGCTCCACTCACTCCCTGTTCCTGTGTCTTTAGGGTTGTGTGACAGAGAGGACCAGAAGTCTAACTCCGCCCCAATAAAGGCAAATAATCAATCAATCTCTCTCACTCTCTCTATCCCCTCAATTTCTAGCTCACCTCTTCCTATTCCTTGCTACAATCTGTCCATCTTTCTCTTTTTCTCTCTCTTAACTCAATTCCTTGCTTCCTCACACTTTATTTGCTCAATTCCTCACTCCCCTCAACCTTTACTCCCTCAATTCCGTGTTCCCTTGTTTCACTGTATCTAGTTCAAACTAAGTTCCACCGACCACAAATCAACCAAGACTATCTTTCGTACTTCGACTATATTCACTCTAAACATTCAGTTATCCCTATTAATGACATTGATGCTTCTCATTTATCCAATGCTGAAAGACTATAGCTTTCCCTTGAATCTTGTGGTAGGGATAATTAGCCCCAGGGTTTAGGAAAGATTCAGATCAGGGAATGATAAGAAAGGGAATTTCTATATTTCCATATCTAGGGAATGATCAAGAGATAAAGGTCTTCGAGATATATTAGAAAGGCTTTTGATAGTTTGAATTGTACTCTATTATTATTTATCCTCTATCGATTGATACAATAAGTAAATCATAGAAATGATAGGGAAAGAAAAAATGAGCTAACCTTGTGCTATTCCTCTCCCAAATTTAGATAAGGTTACACATAGTCCGAAATAGGTTGAGTCTTGTAGTTGTTCACTCCACAAATTTCACAGTCCCTAACTATTTCAACAAAGTGGATTATTTTCAAATTCAGATGCTTCGACAAGGAAGTATAAACTATCAATAAACTATTTATCCATACAATAAGAACATTATCAGAATGGAAGAGAAAGGAAAAATAAGGTAACCTTGTGCTATTCCTCTCCTAAATTCAGATAAGGTTACACATAGTCCCAAATAGGTTGAGTCTTGTAGTTGTTCACTTCACAAATTTTACAGTCCCTTACTATTCCAACAAAGTGGATTATTTTCAAATTCAGATGCTTCGACAAGGAAGTATAAACTATCAATAAACTATTTATCCATACAATAAGAACATTATAAGAATGGAAGAGAAAGGAAAAATAAGGTAACCTTGTGCTATTCCTCTCCCAAATTTAGATAAGGTTACACATATCCCGAAATAGGTTGAGTCTTGTAGTTGTTCACTTCACACAATTTTCAGTTCCCAACTATTCCCACTAAGTGGATTTTTGGATTTAGATGCTTCGACAAGGAAGTATTAACTATCAATAAACTATTCATCTATACGATGAGTAAATTATCAAAATGGAAGAGAAAATGAAAATGAGGTAACCTAGTGATATTCCTCTCCCAAATTTAGATAATGTTACATATAGTCCGAAATAAGATGTGTCTTGTGGTTGTTCACTTCACAAAATTTTCAGTTCCTAACTATTTTCACAAAGTAGATTTTTGATTTTAGATGATTCGACATGGAAGTATAGAGAATATGAATTTTTAGTTTGTAAAATACTGAACTGATTCATGTCGAGTTTTGAGTTTAGATTGTACAGCGGTATTGCTGCATTATGTAGACCCATCATGAAAGTTCGAACAAATGGAGCTATAATAGATTGATGAAGACTGAAACTTTCTTTCTGACAAAATTTGTCGGAGCTCAGACTAGCTCCATTCATCTCTCTTGTTCAGACATCTCCCAGCTCTCTTCCACTTATCTCTCCATCCATCTTTCATCTCTCTTGTTCAGACTGACACCATTCATTTTCTATCTCTCTCAGTGTTTCTCTGTCATCCATCTTTCATCTCTCATGATGTCTTGCCTTTCCCTTGTCAGATTAGTTTGTTTCACTTTTGTCGTCACAAGTTTGTTTTTAAGTCGTTGACGATCAACTGGCTGAAACGGTTTTCGAATAGAAAATCAGTACCTAGTTGAAATATTTAACTCTTTGAAACGGGACTAGTTGAAACATTCAGCTTGTTAATGTAGTGAAGCTAGGGCCGGTATCCGATCTCGGGATTCAGCTAAGTTCTATGTTTTTAACAGCTGGAGTCAGAAAATTGGCTTTCCGAAACGGGGCGCAGTCGCAGTCCACGTTAAAATTGAATTTCGAAAATCTAGAAAATTGAACACAAAATAAAATAGAAAGAAAATAGTGTAGAGTTTCAGCTATTTTGAATAATTTAGGAATGTTTATTTTCGTCAAGGAAAAACGTTTCCAATTATAGAAATGGAAGTATAGAGATTATCATGAAAACTGCGACCACGCTCCGTTTCGGAAATAGTATATTTCGCACCTAGAGCAGAAAATGAGATTTTTCCAGCTCGAAATCGGTTTTCAAGTCCGAGGCCGTAGGCCGAGGACTAGAAAACATTGAGAGCTGGAAAAACATTTTTGCCCGTGGTGCGAACGATATTTCTCGCCACACTACAGGTATTGCTGACAAAATAAATAAAGAATACAAAATAAAGAATACTCGTTAAGCTATCGTACCTATCTCTTGATTTTAGTGGTAGAAGATTTGTAGTCAGGATTTCAGATTCTTTTAAAATTTCACTTGGAATACCACAGTCATCTTCAAGCATTTTTGAAAATTCGGAATGCACTAATCAACAATAAATAATTTGAATAAAACTGGTTGCGAAGCGAATTAGTTTGATTCGAAACTGGAACTGAAATCATGGCGACTTCAGCTGATGATGAAAGTGGACACTCGCCCGATCTAGCGGATGACTTATTTACTACTTCCATGAGCGGATGGAAAAAGACAACTTTCTGGCCTAGACCGGAAAAGAAACCCGAAACTTTTTTCTGACGTCGTCTGCAAACAAGGTCTTTCAGATCTACGTAGGGACTGGAAAACAGCTGCTTTCTGTGCAGTGAGGCGAAAACAAATTTTCTGACTCCAGCTGTTCAAGTCTAGAGCTTAACTGAATTCTGAACTTGGAAACTGGCCTTGAGATATCAAAAACTAAAATGTTGGAAACTAATAATAATTTTATTATGTTTCATTTCGTCTAGGAAAAACGTTTCCAATCATGTAAATGAACGTATAAGGATTATCATAATAGCTGTGACTACGCCCCGTTTCGGAAAGGCAATCTTCTGACTCCAGCTGTTTAAAGCCTAGAACTTGGCTGAATTCTGAACTTGGGAACTGGCCCTACGATATTAAAAACTGAAATGTTGAAAAATGATAATAATTTATTATTAAAGGATATTGGACGACACATCCAGAGGAGTTTATTCATAAATTCAGGAACATTACATATTATTTTCCTCCACCTACTGTCAAAAGTGATACTAACATGATAAAAACATGATACTAAAGTGTCACTTTTTTGCTCTCGGTATTAAAAAACCAGAAAAACTCCCTAGGGAGTAAAAGTGACTCCATTTAAATAACATGGAAGCATCTCTATTTTAAAAACGTACATTTGGAATAGGTCAGAAGGTCTAAGCTCGGATGAGGAAGCATAATATAGAGTAGTCATTAAACCAACTAAATTCAATACCTCAACCAGACATTTGATCGATATATAGAATTTATGTTTGTAAGCTGAAATTATTATTACATACTTCATATCACTATACTAAAAAAAATGTATATATTTTTTTCTTTTTTCCATGTTATTCAAAATATCAGCCAACGAATATTACTTATTAACTAATCAAATTTGAAATGGGAATTTCATCATAGCTTTAGTATTGGCTGTAATTGTTGTTACAACTTTAGCCGACAGATAGTGCTGTCGGAGGAGAACTGTGATTACAAGCCAGCTGTTTCTGTTTACTTTTTAGATTATGTTGTAACACATTGTTTGGTCACATACGTTTTTAAAAATTATTTTTTTAGCAGTTTTTATAAAAATGTAGGTGGAGGGAAAATGTTGTGTATATCACGAGTGAAAAATGTTTTTTCTCCCTCAGGAAAAATTGTTGCCCTCGGCTTCGCCTCGGGCTTCAAACTTCTCCTTCGGGGAGAAAAAACAGCACTTTTCACTCTAGATAAACATTTCTAAATAACTATTTCTCATACATTTTCAATAATATAACAATATTCAAGGTTTTCGAAATGATTCCTCACTATATAAAGTGATTCTTTGTACTAAGATGGTACAACTAGAAGAGCTGTTGCGGACTGAGATGTTTAATGAATAATATTAAGAAATCAACTTCTACCATATATGAAATAAATAATGTATATATTCACTTACTTTATGGTTTTACCATTGTAGTATCGTGAACAAAATAATCGCCTGAGTTGGTAGTATAGATGCAATATCGAGTCGATTATGTTAGTGATGATGATTATGTTGATGATGTGAGAGGGGCCCTGAGGCAGTTGCCAGATCATCAATTAATTGTTGATCGGCGCCTGCTGAGTTTGGACGCCTAATCAACACGACGCTAACTCAATAATCCACAACACTTCAAGCCCTGATTTACAGCAACCAACTCTCTCACACTCTCTCTCATTAGTCTCACTCACTCACTCGCTTTCTCACACTCTCTCTCTCTCTTACTCTCTCTCTCTCACACATTTTCCCTCTCACTCGCTTTCTCTCACTCTCTCTCTTTAGTGTTGTGTGGCAGAGAGGACCAGGAGTCCTAATTCCGCCCTAATAAAGGCATATAATCAATCAATCAATCAATCTCTCTTACTCTCTCTCTCACACATTTTCCCTCTCACTCTGTCTCTCTCACTCTCTCGTACTCTCTGTCTCTCTGTCGCACTGTCTCTCTCTTTCTTTCTCACTCTCTCTCTCTCTCTCGCTAGCCGATCATAATCTGGCAAATCCTAGCTTTGATTGGCGTTCTAATAATAGAACATCTTGCAAGTACAAAATGGAAACTTTGAAAACTTGACAAGGCTGTGGGGGACAGAGCTTCCAAATCCAAGTTATATCCAAAGTAAATTGGTGTTATATACAGTGACTATAACTACTCAGTGATCATATTATAGTCTATGTTGAGTGGGGTTATATACAGAGACTATAATTATAGCCACCTGAAATACAAGGCCCCGGCCTACGATATTGCTACGCCGCAGTGTAGCCCTAGAATCTAATACATTATAAAATAAAAATATAAATAAAATGAACAAAATATCAGCTGATAGTTGCAGTGATAGTAGTTTTAATTTTTCTGCTCAAAGTTTTCAAGTTTATTTCAATATTATTGAAACTTTCGGATTGTTTAGTGTTATTTCCGGCTCTTATCAACCCTTCGAAATTCAAAATTCATCAGTCATATCTCGAATACGTATTCTCTAAGTGTTAATCTTTGGTGGAAACAGAAATTTAAACTTAACCTCACTTTGGACTATTTATGTGCCAAAATCAAGGAATTGAAGGAGTTTTGGGCAATTGCCTGTTTCTCTTTCCAAATATCGTGTTTGTGACTGTTCTAATGAATAAATAAATAAATAGATAAATGATTGGTGAGAAAGATCAGCTGCTATTTTTTGAAATCTTTTCTACCAATCATGTATTAGATTGTAGATCTACACTGCGACGTTGCAATATCGTAGGCCGGGGCCTTGTATTAGAGGTGGCTATGCTATGATTACTCAGTGATCATAATTATTATAGTCTGTGTTAAGTAGGATTATATACAGTTCCTATAACTACAGTGATCATATTATAGTATCTGTAGGGCTATAGTGAAGTGCACATCATAATCCCAGCTCTTGATTGACATTGGTGTTGCTATACTTGTCTGTCATTCGAAGCACAAGTCTTTGTTTACCTCTGCAACGTTGCCAGATTGTTTCCAACATTGTAAAGATATAATCAATTTAAAGAATATTCAAACTCAATGATGAAACTGATATTCATCATGATTAATTCAACTCTACCTACGCAATATTGCCAAATCGTTCGTTCAATACGAGGATATTATAATGGGTATCACAATATTCTAACTCATCATCATGGAAACTCATGAATAAACCAGGAAAAAATATATTTTCTTTGTATACAAAATATTTCCAGCATAGGATTGATCATTATTTACAAGAACCAATGAATTGGATTCCACTATATATAGTGAAACATTTTGAATGAAAAAAGACTAAGTAATTATCAAAAAACCACTGATTTAAATTTTTCATTGATAAATCAGTGGTTTTTTGACAATTTCTTAGTCTTTTTTCATTCAATATGAATAATTACCACAATATCAACTTCTCAACTACAAAAAAAAAAAAAAATAGTGAAACATTGTAGAATTCAAACATAATGTTGACCCAGGCATTATTGGAGAACGAGCATTTTTCTAAATTACGTCTTGGAGACGCCAGTTATGGAATATATGACAAGTCAGATTGAAAGGTAAAAATTCTATACAATAGATTGAACAATAAATTCTATAGTGAGTCAAAGTCAATTCTAGTCTGAGAAGAACTCTTGTACACTATACAAGGCTTTATCATCTAAATACTTTTATATTTTTTGGAATTTGTTATATCGTCAATACTTTTCAAAGAACCAGTTGGCTTGTTATGGAATTTCCTTCCAATGTAATCAGGTTTTTGTAAAAATAATCTACTTTTATGACTTTCTAGTTGATATTCTGCTCGGTGACGGGCATTGTAACCATGTACATTGGAATTTTGGTTCACATCATTTGCCTTCGCAAATATTACAGCCTCATAGATATACTGTATAATGACGGCTCAGTCATAGGACCAAGTACCTTGAATAAAGGTCTACAAGAATCCAACTGATTTGACTTTTCAATACATCTAATTTTTGACAAATTACGCAAAAATGTTCCAATTAATGGTGATTTGAGTGTGATATTTTTGTTTTTCATTCTGTTTTCAACCATCAAAATCTAAAATTCTTAGTTTTCGTTGTTTTTCTAGTGAAAATGAACTTAATTTCAGTAAAGTGAAACCATAACTCTATTTTGGACTTTTAAAATATTATCTAAATTTGGGAGAAAAATGGTACATGGAGTATCCTTAGTTTTTCTCTCCCAATCAGTGCTACTTTGTAAAAATTATAAATAATGAAAAAAAAATAAATCTGAGTGCCTAAGAAATTTTGCTCTATAGTGAGGTCCACGTTATAATGGCAGTGGAAGAAGATAGGAGAAGATCGTTGCCGAACCTCTGTCCTGTCAATGCCCTCTATGAACGGTAGCTGATTCAGGTTTATTGATGTAATATCAACTGTTCATTCTCGTTCGAAGTTATCAATTATATTCAATAAAGCAAGAAATTATAATTATCAATTATTTTATAATAAAGATGAAATATTTTGTCAGTAAATTATCAATTCTACATTGTTAAAAAATGATCTGGCATCAGAGGAAAGCCAAAAAGAGATAGCGCTATCCGCTTTGTTTAATGATAGACAAGGATTGCAATACCATTGCTAATCAAACAATGCCTTTATCATGCGGATTTCACTATTGTAGAGTGTTGAGGAAGCTTTCAGCTGTATTCACCCAAAATACACGCACACACATGCATGCGCAAGCTCGCATGTGGTGTGAATTGAATTAGCATATGCACCACGCATTGCTTATTATTCAGCCACTGAATAGCAACACATGCTCTTTGTTGCGGGGCTATTAGACGAGCGCTGTGACAATGTATGCTACCCCAATGTTGCTCTATTTCATTACATACATGTATGAAGTGGGAAAGATATTTTGAGACTTGTGAACACTTGCTACAATAAGTGTCGGTTGCACAGAAGCCGGTTGAATTTTAAATGTGATTAATCTCAGAAGAAGCAATCAGAGAAACCATCTTTCCAAAAAAAACCTTTTCTGATTGGTTCTCGTGGAGTTAATGACGATTGATATTTAACCGACTATTGTGCAACCGGCTCTCAGAATTATAACAGATTTTCTGGACAACGTATTCATTATGTAAATTTGGGAGAAGAATAATAATTTTGGAACAAGCCTATTGGTTTTCTCAATCTTATTCATATGATTTGATTTTGTATCTGGACTACCCCCCGGCCGACAGGACCACCGAATGGATCGTCCAAAAGTGAGAACAGCGGGCTCGCTTCGCTCGCCTGCATGTAGACCTCAGCGGAAATATATTTCCATCAATAATTGAGAAAGGTGAGGAAACACAGAAAAGCTAAGAAAACGCTAATTTTGGCTAATTGGATAAATTGGTATCCAGGAGGTCCTGGATAAAAGCATTTAAATCTTCAACTTGGTGCCAACCTAACAAAGTCAACTCAACTTAATGCCAACCTGACAAAATTTTTAATTTAGTTACCAGAACAACTGTTTCGAAGAAGTACTCTCTCTAGATTATATTTCTATATTAACATATGGTATGGACATTTCAATTATAATTTTAAGATATTGGAATAAAAAGAATATTCATGCTAGAAGACGAACTTTAAACCCTTAAAAACCACCCTTAGAGTTAAAATATCGCCAAAAGATTTCTTAGTGCGCCTCTAAAGGGCCAACTGAACATACCTACCAAATTTGGACGTTTTTGGTCCGGTAGATTTTTAGTTCTGCGAGTGAGTGAGTGAGTGAGTGAGTCAGTCAGTCAGTCAGTGAGTGAGTGCAATTTCGCTTTTATGTATATAGATACATGAGTCTTAAAGTGGACTTCTTCCTCTACTATAATATGGATAACGTTCAAAACACCTTCCTATGTTCGATAAGATGGCAAAATTGGTAATACTCTCTCAATCCTAAGCTCACATTGTTGTCGTTTCTATATAAACTCAGTCCTCATTCACCAAAATTAAACCACGAATCTGTGAGATTTGCGCGTTTAATTCCTGCGTCGAAAGCCAGATTTAGACACTGCGGTGGCAACTCACGGCTTTACACTGAAAATCACCTCGAACAGTCACCCTTCCTTATGGAACAAACAACAGTGCTTCTTATTCAACGGATTCTGACGGCTCCAAGTGAATCTCTAATCTCTGAAGTGATACGAGCAAAACTTGTTAAGCCGAAAACTTTGAACGCTATCAGCGTCTAGAATTGAATTAAACTTGATCTATAGTGAGGTCCACCTTATAATGGCAGTGGAGAAAGATAGCAGAACAAGTTAGCCGATCCTCTGTCTTGTCAATGCCTTCTATAGACGGTAGCTGATACAGGTATATTGATTAACGGTCCATTCTCGTTTAAAATAATGAATCATATCTTATAAGCGAGAAATTATGTTTCTTAATGAACTTTCATGATAAAGATGAAATATTTTGTTAGTTGATTTTTGATTCTACATTGTTGAAAGACGATCTGGCAACAGAGCAAAGCGAGAAAGAGATAGCGGTATTTGCTTTGTTGGATGACAGACAAGGATAGCAACACC
>NC_052504.1:100299889-100350950 GCF_014356525.2 Nilaparvata lugens
CCTTGGTACATCAGAAATGCTGATCTTCATCGCGACCTTCAATTGGAGACAGTCACGAAGTTATTGAGCACTTTGCGGCCAAGCATGAAGAGAGACTCCACCCAGCACGACAATATAGAGGCAATCCAGCTGCTTGATGTTGATAGTCTGGTCAGGAGGCTCAAAAGAACAAAACCGCATAGTTAGTGAAGTGAAATTTGTGTGTGAATGATGGCTTGAAGCTGGTGTTAGTGATAGTGAAATGTGAGTTCATCCTTCAAACCAAAAATTATTATTGGCCTACTAACTTGATTGTATGAAACATTTATAGGATACAAACTAGACTAAGTGATTGTAGTCAAAAACTAGACAAACTGAATCATAGATGAGGTTTGAAAAAGTCCATTAGAAAATTAGGATAAAATAAATAGCTTATTAGTCTCACTAGGTGCTAATTTTAAATAAAAAAAAAAAAAAACAAAAAAAACAAAAGAAAGAAAGAAATATTTATCGCCAAAATCATTGAACAAACTTTACAAATGTGAAAAATATAAAAATTTTCATATACAAGTGACAACAATGTAGAATTAATAGTTAATCAACAAAATATTACATCTCAATTTTGAAAATTCATTATAAAATCATTGAAAAATATAATTTCCAACTCAATGGAATGTAATTTATTATTTTAAACGAGAGTGAGATCTCTTTCTCTCTCTGCTCTGTTGCCAGATCGTCTTTCAACAATGTAGAATCATCAAAATATTCCATTTCAATTATAAAAATCTATTTTGAAGCTATTGGAAAATAAAATCTCTAGCTTAATAAAATATAATTGATTATTTCCAACGAGAATGAACAGTAAAAATTACTGAACTATATGTCTTATCATGAACCTGTATCAGCTACCGTCTATAGAAGGCATTGAGAAGACAGAGGAACGGCAACGGTGTCTCCTATCTTTATCCACTGCTATTATAACGTAGACCTCACTTCACTATATGAAATCTCACAAATAACAAATCTCAACAGAGTAAGCTCTTTCCCTATTAATCTGCTTCCACAATATTCCCAGAAAATATGCGTCGTAGTAGGAGAAAATAACGCTGATGTACAGTATAATATTATGACATAATAACAGAATAGCGGAAATTATTGTATCTGACAAATTTAGTATGACAGTAATGACAGAAAATAACAGATTTGAATCGGCGGTCTGAAATCAGATATAATTCATAACAGCTTTTGCTTGTAGGGAGATCTTATCAATTTCGTAGATGAATAGGACATCAGAGAGAAGATTCAGAGAGACTGATAAAGTGAGCGAGAGAGAGCGTGAGATTCAGTGAGAGAGAGAAAGGAAAAGAGAAAAATAGAGTGTTGAAGCAAAATATGTATTCCACTGATGAAAGGTATGTCAAAAAGAAGATAGAGGAGGAAAGAGATAATGAGATAGAGTGAGAGACAGTGAGTGAGTGAGTGAGGGAGGAAGAAAAAAAGAGAGAGTGGAGAGTCAGTGAGAGAGAGAGAAGGAAAGAGGAACAGGAAAAGTGAGACAGAGAATTGGAAGCAAATATCCAACTGATGAAAGGATATATCATTGAGAAATGATGATGAAGAAGCAGGTGGAGAAAGAGGAGTAGGAATAGGATGAGGTAAAGTTGGAGAAGAAGAAAAAAAAGGAGGTAGGAAAGAAGAAGAAGAAGAAGAGGGGAATAAGAAGAAGGAGGATGATATGGAGAAGAAGGAGGAGAGGAATAGGAAGAAGAAGAAGGAGAAGAAGAAAAAAAGAAGAAGAAGAAGAAGAAGAAGGAGAGGGGAAATAAGAAGAAGGAGGATGATATGGAGAAAAAGGAAGAGGAGGAGGAGAAGGAGGAGAAGAAGAAGAAGAAGAGGAAAAAAAGAAGAAGAAGAACAAGGAGAAGAAGGAAAAGAAGAAGAAGAAGAAGAAGAAGAAGAAGGAGGAGGAGAAGAAGAAGTAGAAGAAGATGATCATGAAGGACGTGAAGAAGAAGAAAATAAGTTAGGATCATCACAGCCCTTTCAACACGAAAGATGTGATATCTATTCAAGTAACACAGCAGCTGCTCAAAATGTTTCTTCTCAGAATAGAGTTGGAGAGAGATAAAAAGGTCAGGAGTGGATAGCAGTGCAAAAAAAACAGAGCTAGCAGGGTTCACAATAATATGATGAGTCAGTCAGTTTTTGGCTGTGCTCAAAGCAAATAATAAATAATGTCACCAGTTCTCGCTCTCTCTCTTTCTTTCCCTCATTCATTCTTTTTTCCAATACTATAAGAGCAAGTAGAAAAAGAAGAAGAAGAGGGAGGAGAAGGAGAAGGAGGAGGAGGAGAAGAAGAAGAAGAGGAAGAAGAAGAAGAAGAAGATGATGATGATGATGATCAAGAAGGACGTGGAGAAGAAGGAGCAAGAGCAGGAAAAGAAAAAGAAGGAGAAGATAGAAGAAGAAGAGAAAGAAAAAGAGAAAAAAGGAAAATTACATTCAGCCTCCAATCTTGTAGCCTACCCTTCAAATTATCTTTTCTTCCACCTACTAGCTAAAGTACTTACTTTACTCCCTGAAACATAATACTAAAGTGTCACTTTTTCGCTCTCGGTAGTAAAAAACAGAAAAACTCCCTAGGGAGTAAAAGTGACTCCATTTGAATAACATGGGAAGCATCTCTATTTTAAAAACTTACATTATAATAGGTTAGAAGGTCTAAGCTCAGATGAGTAGCATAAAGAGGTGTCTGTCATTGAGTCAACTGAATTCAATACCACAACCAGAAACTTGATCAACTCATGAAATATATGTTTGTATGATATTATATTCTTAATATTAGTAGACGATAAAAATTTATACAATTTTTAAAATATCTTATCTCTTTCAAAACACCAGCAAACATGTATTTTGATCTGCAATTCAAATCTGAACCGCGTGATCTGGAGTCAGCCATCGATAGATAGCGCAATCGGCAGTGCCAATCAGACGGCCGGTTTTAAAGTTTTAGATTTTAGGTTATGTGTTAGGAAACATTGTCACCACTACGTAAGTTATAAAATGATTTTATTGCAGTTCTATGAAAAAATGTAGATGGAGGAAAAATGTTGTGTACATCACGAGTGAAAAATACTTTTTCTCCCTCAGGAAAATTGTTGCCCTCGGCTTCGCCTCGGGCTTCAAACTTTTTCCCTCAGGGAGAAAAAGTTGTACTTTTCACTCTAGATATACAAATAACTATTTCTCCCTCAGGAAAATGCTGCCATCGGCTTCGCCTCGGGCTTCAAACATTTCACAGGGAGAAAAAGTCGTACTTTCCACTCTAGATATACAAATAACTATTACTAACGTGAACTATGATAAAACTATTATAGATTTATTATGACATGGACTGTGTGTAGCGGGTTGCCTATACTTCGCCGTCAAAAGAAAAAATTTGAAATATTCCTATTACACTTTAATAGCATTGATAATTTGATTAACATTATAGTAGTTCTTATCCTTGTCAACCTATTCGACAAAGCATAAAGTGCCATCTTTCTCTAGCTCCGCAACGTTGACAGATCGTGTTATAAGAATGTGGAAATTTAATAAACAAGATTTTTATACTCAACAAATTTTCTACTAATATATTCATAGTTGAAGAATATTCATTTTATTGACGAATAATATTAATTTAAAAGAATTAGAGAAGAAAGAGGAAGAAGAAGAAGAAGAAGAAGAAGAAGAAGAAGAAGAAGGAGAAGAAGATGAAGAAGGAGAAGAAGAAGAAAAAAAAGGGAGTAAACAAGAATAAGAGATATAACGCCGTAAAACTTTGCAAACTTTAAGATGCAAACTTTGTAAATGTTATTGTCGTAAAGATATTACAACAATGTTGCCACTATTCTCACTGCTTGAGTGAGAAGCAGTGATATTCCCTGTATAAGGAAAGGAATGCCGAGAGTCCGAACGGATTCACTGGCCAGGACCCAAATAAACAAAACCATTAGCAACTGTATTTCGCCAGTCAAGATATAGTGAGGTCCACGTTATAATGGCAGTACAGAACGATAGGAGAACAACGTTGCCGATCCTCTGTCTTGTCAATGCCTTCTATAGACGGAAGCTGATACAGATTTATTGATGTCATACCAACTGTTCATTCTCGTTTAAAATAATCATATATATTATTTATTAAGCCATAAATTTCATTTTTAAATGAATCATCATAATAAGATGAAATATTTTGTTGATTGATCATCAATTCTACATTTTAAAAGGCGATCTGGCAACAAAGCAAGCGGAAAGGAGATAGCGCTATCTGCTTTCTGGATGAGAGAAAAGGATAGAAATACCTTTGCTAATCAAACACTGCCATTATAACGTGGACCTGAGTAGATATCGCCAAACTACGAGCCAAGACGGAAATAAACAAAACCATTAGCAAATGTATTCGCCAGTTAAGATAGCCATTATTACGCCACTTTAATGCCTGTATTCTCCTTTTGCAGTCATAAATACTGTATTTCGATGTTCCTTTTGATAGACGAATAAATTGTTATTACCTTCTCTGTTGTTACTATACTGGGAAGATCCATTTAGTCTGTTTGTCTTGAACAGATTAATGTTCACAGCTATGCATGATTTTGTTTTTTCGCTGAGGGTGATGCCCATATGAGTTCTAGGCTTGGGTGTGAGTGATGAGGCGGAAGATAATAAGAGATGAATGGACCTATAGTTTTAAGTGAGTTTCGAACCGAAGGGAGCAACTATTTTCCAACTCATGAATCATTATAGTGGGATACAGAAAATTGAAATTTTCTATTAATACAAGGGAAAACGAATTTAGTGGAAATACAATTAACGGGAGTGGTGAGTTCCTTATTTTGACTGTCAGTTTGTGTGTTTGTAGATTTGTATGCTTGACGATAACTTTCGATACATCTTTCAGTTTCAAATTTCAACAGTAATCTTTCAAACTATTATTGGCATTTAGGGTCGGTTTCTGAGCTTCTGCTGGGTTCCAGACTTTAATTAGCTGGAGTCAGAATTTTCTTTTTCCAAACGGGGCGTAGTTGCAGTTTTTATGATTATCTTTATTTTCTCATTCCATAATATTGGAAACGTTTTTTCTTGACAATATAAAACATTCCGGAATAACTCAAAATGACTGTAACCCTACAATATTCAATATTTACTTTATGTTGTGTTCAATTTTCTAGTTCTTTGGAAGTGAGTTCCCTCACTCAAATTGATTATTTCGAGCGAGAATGAACAGTGATTATCACATCAATAAACTTGTATCAACTATAGTTTAAAGAAGGCATTGACAAGACAGAGGTTCGGCAACGTTATTTACCTATCATTCTCCACTACCATTATAACGTGGACCCTACTTCAGAATCTATCTATCTATAATATAATAAAGGAGAGATCTGGCTTATAAACGTACATGAAATAAAATTGGGGAATAACGCATCATCAAGTCATAATCATCCTCAGTAAATGAAGAATCTACATGCAAAATTTCAAGTTAATCAGTTGAATAGTTGAGACGTGATGATGCGTCATTCGTAAACTTCCTATTCCGTACATGTAAAAGCCAGTTCATTCCTTTATTATATTATGGATTATCCTTTATGCTAGACTAGCATTCAACTCGTGCTCCGTAATTTGAAACTTGGCAAACTGAACCCACTGAATTTCGGAAGAATTGGAAATAGGCCAGTAAATTAGGAATCTTCATGAAAAATTTGAAGTTGTGATGAAGCGTCATTCATGAATTTCCTATTCCGTACATATAAAAGCCAGTTCCCCCTTATTATATTATTATAAAATATCTTCTCAGCTCGAACACATCTATTCACCAACATTCCTTCCAGAAAATTACCCATTTTATCCTTCATTATCCGCCATCATTGATCTTCTTTCCATGTTACATGTATAGAATATTGTCGTTGTGGCTGTTCTGACTTTTCATATTTCAATTGTGGCTATTGTTGAATAACGATCTGGCAACGTTGCAAAACTAGAAAAGTGTGGTATTTGAGACTTCGTGCCAGATTTCCATAATTTTTCTCTGACACAATGGCGTCTCTGTATATTGAAGAAAGTCTCATGTTGGGGTGAACAGTGAGAAAAATACAAAATTCCATAATCGAGCTCATTATTTATCCTGCACACATTCTACACAAACATAATTCAGTCGATTCTGTGAACATATTTCGAGAAACTTGAGTAAATTTAAGGGGAAGTCACAATTTTTAAGAGGAAAGTAGAAGAAAGCGAATACAAAATTGCCTGAATCAGTATGTTGGAAAAGTAATATTGGCGGAAACTGTGAACAGATACAATTTGAGTGAGTGACGGCTGGAAAAAGTCACATTTTGAAGAGAAAAGTAAAAAAACAGCGAATATAAAATTGCCTGTTTCCTCGATGTTGAAAGAGTAATGTTGGCGAAAACTGTGGAGAACAGATAAAATTTGAGTGGGTAAAGGCTGGAGTAAGTCAAATTTTGAAGAGTGAAGTAGAAAACAGCGAATAAAATGTCCGTCTCATGTATGTGAAAAAAGTGATGTTTGCGAAAACTGTGGAGAACAGATAAAATTTGAGAGGGTAAATGCTGGGAAAAGTCACAATTTTGAAGGGAAAAGTAGAAAAACAGCGAGTACAAAATGGCTGTGAAACAGAAATCTAAACTGACATCCGAGAGATACAGCTGCAAATCTAACTCCGATTGACAGGTGGACAGGTTTAGGGTTGATCAAACCACCCCTGGACTTCACTCACCCCTTTCAACCAAACTACACCCTCTCTACTCACCCCTTTCCACCAAACTACCCTTGAGAATCAAACCCTGAAGCTACTCTCTGATTGTGAAAGTGGCAACAGTGAAATTCTCACCTTCAAATTTCAGAATTGGTTGAATTGGTTGGATAGTACAAACTCGTTCAAAATGCTGCTAATATCTAGTTTTATTGAAATTTGTGGAGTATTTAAATTTATTGAAGTTTAAGAAACATTGAGTTAAAATAAGATTATTTTATACTTTTGGGGCCGGTTTCCGAGCTCGGGATTTAGCTAAGTCATAGACTTTAAACAGCTGGAGTCGGAAAATTGGTTTTCCAGAACGGGGCGTAGTCGCAGTCATTGTCATAGTCACGTTCGAATAAAATTTCGAAAAATTAGAACATTTAACACAAAATGTAATAAAGAGGAAATAGTGTAAAGTTTCAGATATTTTGAATTATTTAGGAATGTCCAATTTCGTTAAGGGAAAACGTTTGGAATTATAGAAATGAGAGAATAAAAACTACACTACTGTCATAAAAGCTGCGACTACGCCCTGTTTTGGAACGCCAATTTTCTGACTCCAGCTGTTTAAAGTCTAGGACTTAGCTGAATCCCGAGCTTGAGAACCGGCCCTAAGTGTTCTCCTGCTATATCCTCAAAAAGACGGATGAGTCAATAATTATTATCCGTTGGTCAATATACTCTATCTGTATCTATTATTTTTTGTATCTATCATTGTGCATCTATCATGTACTAAAACAATTATTTTCTTTGGATTTATTATTTCTCAAGGGATAACAGATCGGGGGGGGGGAACGAGTGCCCGTTGCAACAAAGGCCGGTTAGATTTTAACCGTGATTAATTTCACGAGGACCAATCGGAGAAGCCGTCTTTTCTAAAAGATCTTTTCTGATTATCTCTTAGTATCAATAGTGAGGTCCACGTTATAATGGCAGTGTTCGATTCGCAATGGTATTGCATATTCTTGTCTATCATTCAACAAAGTGGATAGCGCTATCTCTTTCTTGCTTTGCTCTTTAGCCAGATCGTCTTTCGTTTTTGTGTAACTTATGGGACGGAAGTATGGACATTAACCAAGAGACTAAAACAAAGATTATTGGCTATGGAGATGAATTACTGGAGAAGATGTTGCCAGCTGACCTTGAGAGATAGGGTGAGAAATGAGGTTATAAGGGAAATGGAATTGGACAGGTCAGTGGTGAAGGAAAAACAACTGCAGTGGTACGGACATCTCAGAAGAATGAGCTCCAGTCGCATACCAAGGAAGTATTGAGTGGATTCCGGTGAGAGGAGGAAACGAGGACAACCACGAACGGTTTGGCAGCAAAACATAGAAGAGGCCATGGAGAGCAGGGGCATCCAACAAGACGTATGGAGAGATAGAGGCAGATGGCGTGTTGAGTACGGGAAACGGCCGGGAGGCTGTAAAGACCCGCGTACTAGGTATTAGGTATTAGGTATTAGGTAGGTAGGTCTTTTAACATGGAGAGTTAAATCCTATTATATAAGCGAGCAATTTCTGTATTTCTGAATATCTATATATTTCTATATTGGTTATCCATTTTAATTGTTATATTCATTTATGGTTATTTATGTTCAACGCATCTCGAAAACGGCTCTAACGATTCTCAAGACATTTGGAACATAGTAAGTTTATGATATAAAAATTCGATTGCACTAGGTCTCATCCTTGAGAAAACTCGCTTAACGACATTAAAAGGATAATTCATCCTTGGCTGAAACAGCTGAGACTTTCGTCGTCTGTGGATAGTAAGAAGTGAGCGAGTGATTGTGTGAAAAATCAAAATATCGCATCACCGAAATTCATGAGCTGACGTATAGCCAGCTGTAAAATATAAACACGATTATTTAATAGAATTGTGTTCTGTTTATCAATAAATGAAAATAACGAGCGAAACTCGGTGTCCCGATATTAATAAATTAATAAACAAAATATTTCATCTCAATTATTATGAAATGATTATTATTTGCTTCTTATTAGAATATTATTAATTAAACGAGAATGAAGTGTTAATATTACATCAATAAACCTGTATTAGCTATCGTCTATAGAAGGCATTGACAAGACAGAGGCTCGGCAACGTTTTCTGCTATCTTTCTCCACTGCCATTATAACGTGGACCTCACTATATAATGTGATGACGATGAAGTGTATCTATACGATGTGCTTACATCACGTGATGATAGCTGGCATGGTAACCATAGCAACCCTGGACGCTTCAGTTCACTTGGGCGCTGACGGACTTCTCATGTGCGGTCGCCTCGAAAATAAGCCCGGAGCGCAAAGCTCAAAGCACCCCAAAGTCCCCCTAAGTCCCAAGCTTTCCCGTTTTCAGCGGTCAAACCCAAGACCTGTCACTGGAAAAACTTTTTGCAATCTGGTGACAAAAATTGTCATGACAAATAACTGATGTATTATTTGTCATAGTCATTCGATTCCAGCTGTTTTCCATGCATGATATCCAGTCAATAAACAGATGTTCGCAGAACAAATAAACATATGATACTCATTACAGCATACTCTACTATAATGAAACCATATGTTTTCTTCACAGTCGAGTATGTCTCCAGCTCCTGAATAGAACAGCAGAACTTTTACAAATATGCCTGACCTTTTAAAAGATGATAAAGAAGATAATTTTGAATAAAATTAGGATTTAGAAATAGGCAGACACATCTAAAAATACCTGAGTCTATACCTAATTCATGCAGGTGAACGGGCTAGAGTCAAGAAAACTTCAATTCATCTGCCATGCCTGATTTAAGAGGTTTCTACTATAGATAACACTACAATTTGAAATAATTGAAAAATACAAACAGCTTCAATGACATTGGCAACAAAGCGAACAACAGAAACAACAATTTCATGTTACTTTGTTGACATTCTCATCTGATTTGGGGGCGCCATTACTATCCTTAGTTTAGATAGCAATACGTCACAAAACCAAACAATATCAGTCATAAAATAAAAATTAATTTCAACATGAAATACTCAGAAAGAAAAGCCCGTTGAACCAAATTTCGTCGATAGTAACCCATATAACCCATTTCATAATAATTTTGAATCCCCACTTTTGATTGACATTCTCGAATGAACTTTGTTTCACTACACTGCACTTTCGTTGGTCTGTACGTTGCTTTATCGTCGGGGTTACAGTACCTTGTTTTGGCGGTGAACTTTTACGGTTGAATTTGGCTTGACGGCGACGTCCTCTTACGTCCCTAGACCTGTCGTCTGAACGGGTGTCTTGAAGCGGTGTTACATAAAGTTGCGGAACCAAAGGGGTGGTACATGAAGTTGGTTTGGGGACACAATGAACCGCTGTAATAAATGTATTACAGCATAATTTCTAACTCTTCCTACAATTCATCAAAAGCTAAAACAGGAGTATATTCTGTTATTTAATTTAGATTTTATCTTGACGTTCTGATTTCATTCTCAAAATTTAACAGATTTAAAACAAATTTACTTGCAGAGCGTCATTAATATACAATGCAACATTTATGAAAACACCCGTAATAAATTAATATAATGCTTTTAGAAAATGAATACTTCATTAATTATGATGTTAACTTTTATATAAATTGATATAATACTCTTAGAAAAGGAATATTCAGATTGAAATGATGCTAACTTATATGATATTTTTCGTTTGGTTTGCGAAATTAAATATAATTTTTCATATAGTAGCTCGGCTAGTATTGTTGGAAACTTGTGCGCTAGCCAACATTTATTTTATTTATTATTTATGAACTATAGGACGCAATCCAAGTGTAAACAACGGGCATTCGCCCAAAACTGCTCAGAAACCTAATTAAAAATGAACATTCCAGAGTTTATGATTTGATTTACCTACAAATACAAGTCCAAAAACGAGTATCAACTAGAATTATGAATTTATCACCAAATAAACAAGCACTTTATAACACAATAAAAGAAAAAAAAATATTGAAAATTTCACTTTAAGGTAAAATAATGTTTGCCTTATAAGATTCATCTTGTAGATAGTTTTTACCTTAATTAAATAAAATTAGTAGACACATAGAAAATAATTTAAATTGTATTAAAATTTGAACATTCATTAATATAATTTCTGGAAAAGAAAAACTTTCTTCTTCGTCTATTAAGATTTATCATAAAAAATTTACCAAATCATTCGAAAGCCTAATGACATAAGAAAACAGAGTTCTGAAAATATAAATTATAAAATGTCATAACTCAATATGAACATAATCTTAAAAAATTTCATTCCAATTTAAAGGCTATCTTCCTGACTTTCAGCAATACTCCAGAATATATACTCGATAATATATCCCAGAAACAAAAACTCAAATGTAACGTAACTGAAAACTTCTATACTTCTTTAGAAAAAACAAATTATAATTATCTTCCATCACTAATAAACTCAAAAAGACTATTCTCAATCAATATTATCACTTAAACAATAACAGGCTCTGTTGATAAAATACTCTTTGATGAAGTTTCAATTAATTAAAGTCCCTAAATATATTTTAACCTTATTTTGTACTTAGCGGTTATTTGAAGAAACAATTATTCGTACATGATGAAGAAACACAATTAAACTTTTCAGGACATGGCACTACTAGAAAATTTAAACTTTAATAAAAATAAAACTAGCTCCTACATTAACTAATTATATAAACTTATAAAAACTTGCCAAAAAAGGGGCGAAACATAATGACTACATCTTACTCTCGTAGTGCTCCTAGCAAAGTGTCCTCCGAAACGTAATCTGGTCTCTCGACTGGAGAATCCCCACTACTGTATTAAGAAACAGGTCTCCTATTGGGCGAAGGGAATCAATTTGACCAATCGTCGCGTGGCTTCTAGAGCCTTTGGACCAAATAGTAACTGCAAAATCGGTAGTTGTTATAATTTCATTGCTTGCTGTTTTCAACTTATCGCACTCTATGTCGCGACAGGAAGGCTAAGTTTTAGAGATAATTCCATAATCTACATCCTCGACGACTCGGAGCCACAATTTTTAAATATCTATCATGGAAACTCGAAGTCATGGTCGTTCATAATAGAGAGAGAAAATAATTATTTCGCTAACTCACTTACAATAATGGCTCTAGTCTATGCGTATTAATGTACTATTATAACTTGGGAAAAGCCTGAATTAAAATTAGTGCTCGGCACACAAAAAAAACACCTTTAGCGCTCCAGGTGGGAGTTTTGTTAACTAAAACAAAATTCCTGATTTGGAATTTGTAAACTAGTTCCTGTTTATAGAATGCATGTAGTAACTTCAGAACAAGCAGGTAATGTTTTCTATTTCTCAATTATTCTTTTTGACAATATCATGACAAAAAATAGTGTACGTTACTTGGACGTGAATGTCTTTTGCAGTGCTCAAATGAAATTCTTGTTAGCCGAGCGAACAACATTCTGACCTGCAAAAGGCCCCTTCCTGTCCATGTGACGTAAGATACTATGTCTCTATACAGAGTGAGTCATATGTATGGGAACCCTTCAATAGGTTGGAGACTGTTTTAGATATAATACTGTAACTTCCAGGATAAGTTATTGGTCAAATACTCCACCTTTTGACGTACAACTGAATAATTCCAACCCCTCATAAGGGGGTGACTTGGAGGTTCTAATAAGAATATTTCTAATTTAAACACCCATTGTGTGGTACATCATTTCAAAGGCATTTCCAAAACAAGAAAGATGGCATCGATAAAAATGTTTTATGATACTTGCATCCAAAATGGCGGCTGATTGAAGTTCTAGTTTCGTCTTGAAACAAAGTTCAACTCACTTCCTAGCATTGAAAATAACTACCAGTGAGAGTAAAATAGCATGATGATCATAAGATCAGCTGTGCTTTTAGAATAATTGGGTGAGTTTGTTTTTCGGTAATTCTCCGAAATTATATTTATTTTTATATGTGAATATTTCCTATTTCAGTTATAATAATGTGAAATATTATTTCTCCTATGTTCAGTCTTGGAACATCTGAATTTGAAAATCTACTTTGTGAAAATACTTGAGGACTGAAAACTTTGTGAATTAGAGAACTACAAGACTTAACCTATTCCGGACTATGTGAAATACAGAGAGAGAGAGAGAGAGAGAGAGAGAGATTTTATTCTCTAATTGTAACTATGCATGTTACTAGGTACGTTTCAATACGGTAACATGGTTACAATAATATTAATAATTTTACAAATCTTTTCAAATGTTACATAACAAGATTCCATCACATTTTTATAATAGAGAGGAAAAAAGAGAGAGAGGAAGTGATTGAGAGGAAGAGTGTGAGAGAGTGAGAAAGAGAAGCAATACAACTCAAAGGAGGAGGAAACTCCTGCTGTGTTTTCCAGGAAACTGGCAAGTGAATAGAGATGAATTTCCTGGAATGAAGCATTCAGAACGGAAAATCAAGTGAGGAAAAAGGACTATACTGGTGAGGGGGTGGAGAAAATCAAAAGAGAGAGTAGTGGATGAGAATCAAGAGATAGATAGATAGATTGATAGATATTTATTGATAATTGTTACAAGGCTCTCGCCTATGGTAACATTTACAAAAATTTACAATAAAATTAAATCAATCTTAAGAGATAAATAATTATTTAACAGTTCTGAATCAGTATAATCAATTACAAATACAGTATCAAAGAGAATAATATAGTATATATTATATATTAAGCCATCAACATCATACTAGATCACATTAGCACTGGAGAGAGAGAGAGTGAGTGATTATATTAGATTTCTTTATTTATGTATGTTACAATGTATGTAAATCCAATCTAATCTAATCTAATCTAATCTAATCTCTCTCCATCTCATCAAAATTGTGTGATAGAAAATACCTATAGTCCTGAATCATCCCTTGATAGAGAGAGAGAGAGTGAGAGAGATGGAATGAAGGTTGAAAAGTCAACAGAGAAAGAGGTGAATGAGAATCGAGACACAGTGGGAGAGAGTGAGGAAGAGAGAGGAAAAGTTGAATTATTGGAATGAAGGTGGAAATCCCGAACACAAAAATTAGCAGACCAAATTTTCTCGAGCATCGACAATGAATTCCACAGCGGTTACTGACTGGGAAAGTTTTTCATCAGTTTTTCCAGTGAAAAGCGGCGGAGGGGGCTTGGAAAAGCTCTGTTCATGAATCCATTCCACCACCGATTTCGGAAAATTCAACAACAGTTTTCCACCACCAGATTGTCTCTCACTCACTTTCTCTCTTTCTTTTCATTTCACTCTCACACTCTCTTCATTTTGTAGAATAAGTTATTTTTTATAATCTTTCTTGTACAGTGTTTTAGTTTTACTTAGAATATTGTATTGGAGGGTTAAGTGTAAGAGAGAGCCGGCTGCGCCCTAACTTCGCCCTCCTAGGTTTTTAATAAAGGCAGCTAATCAATCAATCAATCAATCAATCTCTCTCTCTCTCAGTCTCTCTTACTGACTCTCTTACTCTCTCTTTTTGTCACTCTCGCACACACTCTCTCTCTCTCTTACACTCTCTCTCCCTCACTCTATCTCTGTCAATCTATCACTCACCCACTCTTCCTCTTTCACTCCTTATCTTTCTCTCTCGCGCTCTCTCTCACTCTTTCTTTCTAACTGTCACCCCATCTCTCACACTTTCTCTCACTCACTCAATGTCTCTCTCTCTCTCTCACTCTCACTTTCAATCTCTCTCAATCTTTGTCTTACTCCCTCTCTCTCCATCACAATCCATCTTTGTCACTCACTCTTTCTCTTTCTAACAAGCCTTCTATCTATCACACTCTTTCCCTCTCTCTCACTCTTAATCACTCTCTTTCACACTCACTCTCTCTTTCACTCACTCTCTCTCTCTCACTCTCTCTCTCACTATCTCACCCTATCTTTCTCACTTTCTCTCTTTTTCTCTAAATGTCACTCAATCTCTCTCACTCTCTCTCTATCACTCACTCTATCTCTCACTTCACCCTCTCACAATCTCTCTCACAATCTCACTCTCACTCTCTATCTCGCTTACTATCTCTCCCCTATCCTACATTTTCACTCCAATTGCCATTTAATTTAAACAGGGCTGCGAAAAAAGTTCATTGTTTTGAACATGGGTCTGGAATGTTCAGTATTGAATCAAAATGTATGGCTGATGATGTTGCGCTACCTGGCTCCCGAGGTATTTTTCGAACCCAATTATTGCAGAGTTCATGGTTTGTTAGTTGATATTCCCAAAAAAAAACTCAATCAAATTCAGTTTAGTCATCAATGTTTTCCCCTGATACAAACTTCTGACAGCCAACGTATTTTTGAAACTCAATAATTATAGTTAATTCATGATTAGTTGATAACTATTATTAAACGGATATCCCAATTGAATGCTGTAAATTACCCCGACAATTTCTGCTACTGCAAATATTGACAACAGGGTGAACAGCTAGATGGATATTCGTTTTATAATAATTTTTTATTAATCAGAATTTAAACAAATGCAAATTCCAGTTTATTTCCATCGTGATCGATTTCTGGAACATTCATGATCATTGTCAGTTGATTTTCCTACAAAACTCAATCACATTTTTTTTTATTATTCATTCATTAATCAGCTAATCAATCAAATCATTTATTTATTTATTCATACAAGCATCATCGAAATGATGATGGGAGTGATTGATCAGAATGATGAATAATGAGGAGAGAAAAACAACTAAGGTAACCTTGTGCTATTCCTCTCCCAAATTTAGATAAGGTTACACATAGTCCGAAATAGGTTAAGTCTTGTAGTTGTTCACTTCACAAAAATCACAGTCCTTTATTATTTTCTGAAAGTGGTTTTTTTTCTAATTCGGAAGCTTCAAAACCAAACATAGAATAAATTATTTATCCTTAAAATAGGAAATATTCAAAAGAAATAATTCTTCAGAACCAAGACAAACTTGATATTCTACAAGCACAGTTAAGTTTGAGTCATCAAGTTTTTCCCCAGAAAAGATTAATTTTTTTCATCCTCTAGTATTTTTGGCAAATATTGATTGAATCCAGGAGAGTCAATTATAGAAGCCTATCATCTGAAAAAAGAAGAAGAAGAAAAGAGAAGAAGAAGAAGAAGAAGAAGAAGAAGAAGAAAAGAAGACGAAGAAGAAGAAGAGGAAGAAGAAGAAGAAGAAGAAGAAGAAGAAGAAGAAGACGAAGACGAAGAAGAAGAAGAAGAAGAAGAAGAAGAAGAAGAGAAGAAGAAAGGAGAAGAAGAGAGGAGAAGAAGAGAATGAAGAAGGAAGAAGAAGAATAAAGAAGAAGAAGAAGAAGAAGAAGAAGAAGAAGAAGAAGAAGAAGAATGAAGAAGAAGAAGAAGAAGAAGAAGAAGAGAAAGAAGAAGAAGAAGAAGAAGAAGAAGAAGAAGAAGAAGAAGAAGAAGAAGAAGAAGAAGAGGAAGAAGAAGAAGAAGAGGAAGAAGAAGAAGAGGAAGAAGAAGAAGAAGAAGAAGAAGAAGAAGAAGAAAGACCTCCTCCTCAAGGAGGATGAGAAGGAGGACGATGATGATGAGGATGGAGGAAGAGGTGGATAAGAAAGATTTGATCGAGGAGAGTGAAGAAAAGAAGGAGAACAAGAAGAAGAAGGAGTGAAGAAGTAGAGGGGGGAGGATGATGATGATGATGATGAGTATGAGGAGGAGGAGGAGGAGTAGGCTAAGACAGCCAGTGCTTAATGGGGCGCCGATTAGAGACACATCAATAATTCAGCAGAAGACGTCTGTCGCCTGAGCAGAGGATAATCCTTCACTGTTGGCTCAGACATGGCAATGCGATATAGCAGCAACATCGTAGCAACATTAGAGCAACACGGAGCAATGCGATTGCTGTATTATACACAGGCACGCATTAATGTCAAATAACTGAGTCTGTCACAGAGCAATGCAATGAGCTTCTTCTCCACCAATATTATCACAGCAAACCTATCCCTCCTCTCATCTACTCACTCTCTCACACCCTCGCTCTCTCTCTCTTACTGCACTTTTGCTAATTATCGTTTCCATAGATAATCGATTTTTGTAAACAGTTGTAAATTTAAGTGAGGTCCACGCTATAATGACAGTGGAGAAAGATAGGAGATCAACGTTGCCGATCCTCTGTCTTGTCAATGCCTTCTATAGACGGTAGCTGATACAGGTTTATTGAAGTAAAATTAACTGTCCATTGTCGTTTAAATCAATCATTTACATTTTATTAAGCAAGAAATTATATTTTGCAATTACCTCATAATGAATTTTCATTAAATTTTTTATTGAGATGAAATATATTTGGTTAATTAATTATTCATTTTACATTGTTGGAAGATGATCTGGCAACAGAACGGAAAGCGAGAAGGAGATGGCGTTATCGGCTTTGTTGAATGATAGACAAGGATAGCAATACCATTGCTAATCAAACACTGTCGTTATAACGTGGACCTCACTATGGCAGTCTTACAGGAGGAACGAATGAAAAGGGGAAGGAGGAAGGAGAAGGAAAAGGAGAGTGAGAAGACTAATTTGAAAGAGAAGAAGAAGACGACGAAAATGAAAAAGTAGTAAAAGGAGAGGATTGAGAGGGGGATGTGAATGAAGATGACGATGGAAAACCAGTAGTAGGAGAAAAATAATAATTAGAACAAGAAGGAGAAGGGAGAAAAAAAAATTAATAGTTGAATAAGTGGGAGCAATCAAGGAGAAATGAGTTGTAAAACGAGAAGCAGGGAGAGAAGAAGAAGGAGAAAAAGAGAAAGTAGAAGGAGAAAAAGAAGAAGACGAGTGAGATGATGAAGATGAAGACTTAGTATTCGGAATAGGAGGAGTAGATTGAGAGGTAGAATAGAAGAAAAAGAAAATAGTAGGAGAATAGTAGTCGGAGGAAAATTGGAAGTAGTACAAGATGAAGAAGAAGAAGGAGGATATGAACAGAAAGAAGGAGAAGAAGAAATAGAAGAAGAAGGAAAAAAATAGGTTGTTATTAATCAAGTAAAATATGTAGTAGAAGGAAGAGTATTCAAGAAAGAAAGATTAGTGAGAGGAAAAGGAGGGAAAGGAAAAGTATAAGTAGAAGAAGAAGAAGACGAAGGAAAATAAGAAGAAGAAGACGAAGAAAAAGAATTTGTTATCACTAAATTGACTAGATTGTAGTTGTTATCATTTATATTAATGTCGGGGCACCGAGCTTCGCTCGTTATTTATTTATGAACTATTGATAAACAGAACACAATTCTCTAAAATTATCGTGTTTATATTTTACAGCTGGCTATACGTCAGCTTATGAATTTCGGGGATGCGATATTTTGATTTTCCACAGAATCACTCGCTCACTTTTTACTCTTTTACTATCCACAAACGACGAAAGTCTCAGGTGTTCTATCCAAGGATGAATTATCCTTTGAATGTCGTTCAGCCAATTTTTTTTCAAAGGATGAGACCTAATGTAATCGAATTTTCAAATCATAAACCTACTATGATCCAAATTCCATTCCATTTATCCATAGACAATATATACAATGCAGGCAAAAACAAAAGGCATTCGTTCAAAACTGCTTTAAACCTTAATTATTTGGAATACAAAGTCTAGAGGTTATGTGAATGATAACTCAATCCACACACTATTTTGAGTCCAAAAAAATGTATGTACTACAATAATTTCGAATTTATCAGATTAATGGATTTCAAAATACAAATTCGAACAAGAATCTTCCTCCACAATCACAGAAAATATAAAATATTTCACTTAAATCCACAAAATTTCGATTTCGTGAAGATCTTTAGATCCGTTTTCGAGATCCGTTGAACATAAATAACCAGATATAAAGATATAAACAGATATACAGAAATTGCTCGCTTAATATGATGTGATTTCCTTTCTACATCAGAAAATTGTTCATTTTTTAATCAGTTGACAACGATATGCCAGATAATGCTTCGTTATGCATTGATGATGATTAATTCTGAGATAATCGGCCTGGTGACATTTTGACAATGACAAAATATGTCTCGCGATCCTGGAATGGATTATTATTTCATGAGGGAGTTTCCTCTCCACTACGAACTGTGAGCATTCCTTCTCATACAACCGATGCTAAAATCTCGAAATAATTCATCTCACTATGACAATATGTCATTTATCAGTCATTTGACAAGGAGACTGCCATCCTAATGTTACAAGTAACAAGGATATGTCATGGAGTACGTCGAGTATATGTTGTGTGTCTAATTATTCTCAATGCCCTACAATTAGGATTTCAGTTGAGTACATTCTGGAGTTTTCAATAACTCAATCGTCACGTAAGTTTGGATTAATTGTTCAATGGTATTGTATAATATCATGGAGAAAATACACAACAAAAAGATATCCCATGGTATAGGGCGTTAATTTTCCTATTTTCACTGTTAACTCAAGCCGATTTTCCTTGTAGTTGTTTTTCTTGAAGCTATGTGACGCTGAAAGTCTCTAATACTGTGCCGTTCTTACACTCTCTCCTCAATAAAACAGATATATTAGACAGTAGTTGTCAGTTATGAGCGTGAGTTGATAAAAATCAGCTTGGAATTCGAAACTTAAAAGATTTTTTTCGCCCCACTTGGATGTAATGAGCTGGTTTTCGTGCGTCATATGGAGGCCGAAAATGATTGTTTTCTGACCAGGCCGGTAAAAGTTTTACGGCCCTAGGGCTGTAAAATAACCTTGAAGTCAGCTGATTCTGATTTGATGTGAACGTGTTTACAAAATGGTTTATGAAACGGAATCCGTTTATGCTTCTAGAATTGAATAAAGCATTTTGCAATAAGATACTATCATTCTATTTGGATAAATGAAATACAAATAAGATATAAACTATTCAAATTCAATTTTCAGAGTATAATAGAATCTAACCTCAAACCTGCTTTTAATCGTACTGCGTTTAATCGTTTATCACGAAACCTGGTGGATAATTTTCGAACTACTTCGGCAATATCCATGGTGCTGAACGTTTTTACAAATAGTTTACGTAACGGAATCAGTTTATGCTTCTAGAATTGAATAAAGTATTCTGAACGGAATCAGTTTATGCTTCTAGAATTGAATAAAGTATTCTGCAAAATAATACTATCATTTTATTTGGATGAATGAAATACAGATAAGATATAAATATTATAAATTATTCAAATTCGATTTTCAGAGTAGGATAGAACTTCTAACCTAAACTTCCGAAGTCAATGACAACAAGCATTGTTCTTCTCATATTTATATTGTTTAATATTTTTCTGTGTTGCTCCAAATTTCAAGTGTGCTAAAACAGCTGATCAAAAAACTTTTCATTATTTGTGTTTATTATTCAAGAATCAAAACATTCATAATAATATCATCTTATTGTCATTTGGAAGAATAAAAATTATAAACTCAACCTCTTACATAATTGAACATAATCTTTTAGGTTATTTATACAAATCAGAATAAAAAATAAAAATACTTGGACAATTTCCTGATATTCAGATTACCTCAGATTTGCTAGAGCTATGACCTTCCTGTTTTGCTTTCGGAAGTGCCTAATAAACAATTATTCTCATATTTATATTGTTTATTTTTCTGTGTGGCGAAAAATAACGTTCTCACCATGGGCAAAAATGTTTTTCCGGCTCTCAATCTTTTCTAGTCCTCGGCCTACGGCCTCGGACTTCAAAAACCGATTTCGAGCCGGAAAAGTCTCATTTTCGGCCCTAGGTGCGAAATATACTATTTCGCCCCACTTGGATGTAATGAGCTGGTTTACGTGCGTCATATGGAGGCCGAAAGTGATTGTTTTCTGACCAGGCCGGTAAAATTTTTACGGCCCTAGGGCTGTAAAATAACCTTGAAGTCAGCTGATTCTGATTTGATGTGAACGTGTTTACAAAATAGTTTATGAAACGGAATCAGTTTATGCTTCTAGAATTGAATAAAGCATTTTGCAATAAGATACTATCATTCTATTTGGATAAATGAAATACAAATAAGATATAAACTATTCAAATTCAATTTTCAGAGTATAATAGAATCTAACCTCAAACCTGCTTTTAATCGTACTGCGTTTAATCGTTTATCACGAAACCTGGTGGATAATTTTCGAACTACTTCGGCAATATCCATGGTGCTGAACGTTTTTACAAATAGTTTACGTAACGGAATCAGTTTATGCTTCTAGAATTGAATAAAGTATTCTGAACGGAATCAGTTTATGCTTCTAGAATTGAATAAAGTATTCTGCAAAATAATACTATCATTTTATTTGGATGAATGAAATACAGATAAGATATAAATATTATAAATTATTCAAATTCGATTTTCAGAGTAGGATAGAACTTCTAACCTAAACTTCCGAAGTCAATGACAACAAGCATGTTCTTCTCATATTTATATTGTTTAATATTTTTCTGTGTTGCTCCAAATTTCAAGTGTGCTAAAACAGCTGATCAAAAAACTTTTCATTATTTGTGTTTATTATTCAAGAATCAAAACATTCATAATAATATCATCTTATTGTCATTGGAAGAATAAAAATTATAAACTCAACCTCTTACATAATTGAACATAATCTTTTAGGTTATTTATACAAATCAGAATAAAAAATAAAAATACTTGGACAATTTCCTGATATTCAGATTACCTCAGATTTGCTAGAGCTATGACCTTCCTGTTTTGCTTTCGGAAGTGCCTAATAAACAATTATTCTCATATTTATATTGTTTATTTTTCTGTGTGGCGAAAAATAACGTTCTCACCATGGGCAAAAATGTTTTTCCGGCTCTCAATCTTTTCTAGTCCTCGGCCTACGGCCTCGGACTTCAAAAACCGATTTCGAGCCGGAAAAGTCTCATTTTCGGCCCTAGGTGCGAAATATACTATTTCGCCCCACTTGGATGTAATGAGCTGGTTTACGTGCGTCATATGGAGGCCGAAAGTGATTGTTTTCTGACCAGGCCGGTAAAATTTTTACGGCCCTAGGGCTGTAAAATAACCTTGAAGTCAGCTGATTCTGATTTGATGTGAACGTGTTTACAAAATAGTTTATGAAACGGAATCAGTTTATGCTTCTAGAATTGAATAAAGTTTTTGCAATAAGATACTATCATTTTATTTGGATGAATGAAATACAAATGAGATATTATAAACTATTCAAATTCAATTTTCAGAGTATAATAGAATCTAACCTCAAACCTCCTAGTAAAGCGTTTATCACGGAACATGGTGGATAAACGGAATCATTTTATGCTTCTAGAATTCAATAAAGTATTCTGTAATAATATACTATCATTTTTTTTAAATGAATAAATACAGATAAATATAAACTATTCAAATAATTCGATTTTCAGAGAAGGATAGAACTTCTAACCTAAACTTCCATTGACATTCAGATCACATCAGATTGGCCAAATTTCAAGTGTGCTAAAACAGCTGATCAAAAAACTTTTCAAGTGTGATAAACCAGCTGATCAAAAACTTTTCATTATTTGTGTTTATCATTCAATAATTAAAACATTTATAATAATATCATCTTATTGTCATTTGGAAGAATAAAATGTATAAACTCAACCTCTTACATAATAGAACATAATCTTGTAGGTTATTTAGACAAATCAGAATAAAAAATAAAAATACTTGGACAATTTCTTGATATTCAGATTACCTCAGATTTGCTAGAGCTATGACCTTCCACTTTTGCTTTCGGAAGTGCTTATAATAGACAATGAGAATAATTATTATTCTCATATATATATTGTTTATTTTTCTGTGTGGCGAAAAATAACGTTCTCACCATGGTCAAAAATGTTTTTCCGGCTCTCAATCTTTTCTAGTCCTCGGCCTACGGCCTCGGACTTGAAAACCGATTTCGAGCCAGAAAAGTCTCATTTTCGGCCCTAGGTGCGAAATATACTATTACATGTCATATCTTTTGTCTGTGATATTATACCAATTTGGACATGGGAAAATGTCGCTCAGATTTGAGTTATTCGATTTCCACTGAATACTTTTTGGTTACTCTAAAGTTGCGTACAGATATACGCGCCGCGAACATGAGCAATTCACTTTTAATGAGCTGATGCCAAGCTTTTTATATCTATATCTCTTGACGTTTCTGTGAAAATACAGATATAGTCAGCTGATTAAAAGTGAATTGCTCATGTTCGCGGCGCGTATATCTGCACGCACCTCATCTCCATCTCGCTCTAACTGATGTGGCTTGTCTCTATCTCACCTATCTAACCCCTCACCTAGCCTTAATGTCATCACACTTGTACTTGCATATTTTCCACTTCCTTGTGAATTCTGCGTAAATCTGTACGCACCTTTAGAGGTGAATAAACATAAATTATTTAGTCAAGATTTCAAAGTCTTCTACTCACCCGAAACGTAAGCTGTTAACAATATTCAAACCGAGTCGATAGAGAACGTGACTGAAAAGGAACAGAACATTTAAAATGATTTATGATGACAAATTTATTTCATTCATCAATCATTCCTACCCCATCACAAGTAATCACAAATATATCAATTCAAACATAACTTGACATCATACTTGGAAAATTCCGAATAAGACTCGAATAAATTTATGATTTTTTTTGTATCTTATGATGATAATTATTATATATTTCACATCATTTCCTATAACGTGTGGAACAGTTCAATCCGTGTTTGACTGATTACACCTATAGTGGGGTCCACGTGATGATATTGCTATCCTTGTCTATCATTCAACAAAGCGGATAGCGCTATCTCTTTCTCGCTTTGCTCTGTTGCCAGATCGTCTTCTAACAATGTAGAATTCATAGTCAACCCTGAAGAGACACACTGGGGTGTTTCACACCCCAGGGATTTTTTTTCCTGTTCTGCAGTTGACAATATCAAACAGATGGGAATTTATGCCCAGTCCAAATTAGGTTTGTAGTATTGTCAACTACTCTCCACCACTTCCAGTCAGTAATAGCATTCTAAAAGGTCATCAGCTCATCTTGTTCTCCGTTTGGGGTGTCCAACACCCCAGAGTGTCTTTTACGTAGGACTTTTATCAAACACTTTCATTACAAAGATTTATTTGTATTGTCACTACGAATGTGGTATGGGTTGATGGATCAGATTGGAATGAATGCTATGATTCTCTGCAACTTGAGATTCGAAACAATAAAATGGAGAGACGTGAGTTTTTGATGAAGTTGTCATTGGCAATGATCAAGCCATTCGTTCAAACCGGATTAGGAGCTCCAACACTTGGGCGGAACATACGTACTTCTAAAATTAGTATAGATATTGATAAGCAGTGCTTTACTTCTGATTTCTGTATGCACTTGGAACAAAAATGATTAAGAAATGTTGGAGTATGGTCCAAGTACTTGTTTTTTATATTTTTCAAAGAAAAATGCAAAATTGAATTGGGGCGTTCAACACCCCAGTGTGTCTACTGTGTTAGCATAGAGTAAATTGTGTCTCTGTAGGGTTAAATAACAATATATTCCATCTTAAGCATGAAAATTCGTTATAAGATTATTGAAAAATATAATTTATTGCTTGATAAAATTGTAACTGATTATTTTGAACGAGAATAAACAGTTAATACTACATCAATAAACCTGTATCAGCTACCGTCTATAGAAGGCATTGACAAGACAGAGGTGAATCGGCAACGTTTTTCTCCTATCTTTCTTGACTGCCATTATAACATGGACCTCACTCCAGTGAAAACGTTCTGATGTGCATTTAAAAAGAAGAGAAGCAGAAAAATGAACCGAACGAGAAAAATGTCACGGGAGAAAGTGGCAGAAAATACACTCTACTCCACTGAGGCTTGTTGGGGGTTGTAAAGTAAGGGTTCGGAGAGGTAAGGTAAGGTTTTAGAGAGGGTTTTGGGTGATTTTGGGGTGAGTTGGAAGGGTTTTCAGGGGTTGGGTATGGAGGGAACGGTCACGGTTTAGAGGGACCAAATCATGCGGCAAATAAAGTGTGGGCAGAAAAGCAGCACCTCTTTTATGGAGAGGCTAATACCTGCGTCTCTCAGCCGCCAAGAATCGACATCGGTTCCCTTAAGCGGCCGGCTTTCAGTCCAGGGATGCATGTCGATTCTCGATCGATAATACTACTTTATACTCTCTATATACCTCATATATCATATACTTCTTATTCTCAAAAATTGGTGGTGAGTTGAGGAGAGTGGTTGAGGAGAAGTAGAAAAAGAAGAGGGAAAAGGAGAAGGAGGAGGAAGAGGAGGAGGAGAAGAAGAAGAAGAAGAAGAAGAAGAAGAAGAAGAAGAAGAGGAAGAAGAAGAAGAAGAAGAAGACAAAGAAATCAGGAGAAAAAGAAGAAGAAGAAGAAGAAGAAAAACAATACAGTAGGAAAAGAAGAAGACAGGAAAAGAAGAAGAAGAAGAAGAAGGAAAAAAAACAAGGCAGGAGAGAAAGAAGAAAACAGGAAAAGAAGGAGAAGAAAAAAAAGGGCAAGAGGAGAAGAAGAAGACAGGAGAAAAAAGGGTAGCAGGATCAAAAGTCACTGTACAAAAAAAAACGGAAAAGGAATGAAGTTTTAATATGGTGGAGAAATAAAATTCATTTCTAGTCACGATACATTGTCTCCAATCTCGTGGAGTTACTAATAATTACTTGGAGAAGAATTTCACTGGATAACGTACTAAAACGGAGAAAAAAATCTGGTGTGGCGCACTCACACAACTTTCCTTGCCGTTATGAAAATTGATCACTTGACGCTAGTGTTCCCGCGCATCTCAAGTATTCAAAGATTTGAGCCAGCTGGTGACAGGGCAATAACGTTGGAGACACACATGAGGTCTGCTATCTCTTCATAGTGAATGATTTAATAGAATCAACAATAATTTGCAATTGAATAATCACATTTACTCGAATTTAAAGCTTATTTTCAATTTTAGGTGAAAATGTTACTGAACATTAATTGTAGAGATTTTCATGCTCAATCTACTCCACTTGATTTTTTTCGTTTCAATTGTATCTGAAGCCTGATAATTGGGAATCTATCTGCATTGATGGGGCGAAGCTCCTGAAATTTTTACAGATATGGGACTTGTGGCAGTTGATAGAGCTTATCGATGACTATTTTAGGTATGAATTTGATCAAAATCGTTGGAGCCGTTTTCGAGAAAATTGCAAAAAAACCCTGTTTTTGACAACATTTTCGTCATTTTAGCCGCCATTTTGAATTGCATCAGATCGAAATTGTTCGTGTCGGATACTTATATCGTAAGGACCTTAAGTTCCAAATTTCAGATCATTCCGTCAATTGGGAGATGAGATATTGTGTACACAGACGCACATACACTTATATACACACACACACACACACACACACACACACACACACAGACTAATACCCAAAAACCACTTTTTTGGACTCAGGGGACCTTGAAACGTATAGAAGTTTAGAAATTGGGGTACCTTAATTTTTTTCGGAAAGCAATACTTTCCTTACCTATGGTAATAGGGCAAGGAAAGTAAAAATGGAGAGAAGAATAATAATAAAGGAGAGAAAAAAAATACGGATACAGTACTATGAGAGCAAAAGTGAGTGGGAAAAAGAATTGATCAGAATGATTTTCTGTCATAGTCACTCAATCTCAGCTGTTTCACATGCATGAAATCAAGTCGGTGAACAGCTGTTTACAGAACAAATGAACATAATGATTCGCATCACAGCATACTCTACTGTAATGAAACCATATGTTTTCTTCACAGTAGAGTATGTTTCCTAGTTCCGAAATAGGAACAGCAAAATTGCTACAGAGAAAACACCTTCAATGCTCAAGGTGAAAGTTTTGTCAATTTCCACTAAATTTCTGATTTGGAATTTGTAATTTAGGTTATGTTCATAGAATGAATGTAGTCACTTCAGCACAAGCAGGTAATGTTTCCTATTTCTCAATAATTATTTTTCTTTTGATTATTATGACAAAAAATAGTGTTCGTTAATTGGACGTGGATGCTCGAATGAAATTCCAGTCTTGGCTAACGCCTCGACTAGAAAAATCATTCTCGCCTGCAAAAGGCCCCTTCCCGTCCATGTAACGTAAGATACTATAATTGTATTGGGTGGTCCACAAATGAAGATTCTGTATCTGTTTCCAGCTCTTGAATATAATTATTCACTTTTTGTGTAGTTGAGAAGTTGATATTGTGGTAATTATTCATATTGAATGAAAAAGATTAAGAAATTGTCAAAAAACCACTGATTTATTGATAATTAAAGACCGGTTTCGGTTTATTACACCATTGTCAATCTCTGATAAACTGAGGAGAGTAATCTCTCCTCAGAGAGTCAATCTCTGATAAACTGAGAAACACTAATTAGTGTTTATCAGAGATTGACAATGGTGTAATAACCGAAACCGGTCTTTCTAATTATCAATAAATCAGTGGTTTTTTGACAATTTCTCAGTCTTTTCCATTCTATATGATTATTCGTTTGAAGATACATAACAGATTATATAAATCGAGATAACTCAAATCACAGTTGCTATACTCTATAGAGGGCGATAGAAAAAAGCAACATGACAACAATGTCCCCTTATCATTTCAACTGACTTTGAAACGAGAGAAACTCACTTTGAAATGAAAATCGTAGAACGGCGTTAAAATAAGTTGAATGGAAAAGTGATAGTCGAGATTGAGACTAAATGACTCCATTTCATCGTCATTCTAGAGAATTGAGAATTGAGAATAGAGAATAGAGAATGGAGAGGCAAGAAGCCAATTCTAGCAGCAACAAAGTCCAATTCAAAGCTCAGTTCTGTCGATAAATAGCCCAGCTTTAATAACAACCAAATTGAGACAATAGGCAAGGAAATTAAGTACGGACTGAATGAAATGTTGATTTCATTGTTGACTCCAACAACACAAGGACAGGGAAATCTACTTCTCCCTTTCATTCCCTATTTCCCTTCTATTTCCCTTATTCTTCCCTTTCTTCTTCTTGACAAGCTGATAAAGAAGACTATAGTGAGGTTCACATTATAATGGCAGTGTTTAATAATTGGCATTGGTATTGCTATCCTTATCCATCATCCAACAAAGCAGATAGTGCTATCTCTTTCTTGCTTTGCTCTGTTGTCAGATCGTCTTTCAACAATGTGGGATGATAAATAAATAAACAAAATATTCAATCTCTATAATAAAGTTATTAATTAATTCCTCTACACTGAAACAATACTGAGGCGACCCTTATTGTGAAGACAAAACTTTAACGTAAATCTTAACGTCACCGATTGTATCAATACTGAGGGTCTTCGGGAAATTAAGCGTATATCGAAATCAGATTGAGTCAAACAACCATATGTTTTCCTTTACAGTTCCTTCACATTATGTATACTTGAACAATACTGGGAAGACTCTTATCGGGAAGCTGTTTTGTGCGAATTCAACGTAATAAAACAATACAGCTTACTGTGAGCAAATCAACTCAGGAAATTCAGTGTGCATGGGCAGAGAAACCGATTGCAGTATTGAGCAGTCATTTGTAGTGGGAAATTCCACGTTCACCAACTGAATTTATGAATCAAGTATTGTGCAAATTCGACGCTCTTATTGTGAAAATTCGACGTTCGCTAACTGAATTTATGAAACGAGTTGAATTCCGCAAAATCTATCATAGGGGGAAAACACGCAACAATATACAGGTTCTGCAGGAGGAAATTGCGTTTTCGAATTGAACCGCTGATTCTATGAAGTCCGCTGTTTTGAAAACCTTTGTGAGCATTTGTTGAGTTGGTAGCACTGATTCTGTTTATGAGGAGTTCTGATGCAGACATGAGAGGTCTTGATAACTCTGTATCTCCGCTCTCTCTCACTCACTCTATCACTCTATTACTCTATCACTCTTCCTCTCTCGGCTAATGAGGAAATTACATGCGCCAGGCTTGAACAAAAGCCCGGCTGGTAGGATTTCAATAGTTCCTGTAGTCTGAAGAGTTATTCTTCTTTTTCTTCCCCTTCTTCTTCTTCTTCTTCTTCTTTTTCTTCTTTTTCTTCTCCTTCTCCTCCTATCTTTTCCTTCTTCTCCTTCTTGCTTTCAAGAGTTCCTTCTCCCTGCGAGAAAACCGTTTGCTCCATTATGCCCAAAATGAAACCAAACATTTCTGTGATAATATCGGGGGACCGAGCTTTGCTCTGGAGAGAAAATTTGTAACCAAAGATTGAATTTATAGTTTATATTTATTTATTCATTTTATCAGTCGATCAATTATTTTCACAGTCATATGAGGAGGCACAACAGGCTTATGCCCAAAACTGTCCCTTTTTAATTCATACTACAGTCCAAAACAAAATCTAGGTTAAGCTATTATCACTCATCAAAATAACAATTCATTCATACTTCAAAAAACAAACAAATCATCAATTATAAATAGATATACTATGGATTCGATTTAGAATGATATACTATGTTTGCTACAATATTTGTTAATTGACCGAGCGAAGTGAGGCCTAAGATTCAAGTCGACGGTTTAAATGTTTGAATATTTATATGTTCATAAATGCTGCGCACTTACGGTGAAACGCGGTAATAGATTTCCATGAAATTTGACAGGTATGTTCCTTTTTCAATGGCGCGTCGACGTATATACAAGGTTTTTGGAAATTTTGAATTTCAAGGATAATATGAAAGGAAAAAGGAGCCTCCTTCATACACCAATATTAGAGTAAAAATCAGACTATAGAATTATTCATCATAAATCAGCTGACAAGTGATTACACAGATGTGTGGAGATGCCCAGTCTATTGCTGTATTTGTATAAGGTCTATAGTTTCAATCAGGTACTTTTGGATGAGAATACTGCGTGAGGTCTACTGTTTACAGAGCTACTAGTATACTATGTAATATTCTATACTAACAGCATCTAGTTACTATCTTGGTCTTTCTGAAGTAAACATGTTTCAAAAAAATAAAAAATAAACGGAAATAAGTATTCTCTTTGTTCTTCTCGTGGGATCAGCTGGATGATCCCACACATGCACTCGTTCACTCTCTTCAATTACAGTATCGACAGACGACAAAATTCCCAGTTATTTTCTAAGGACGTTTTTATCCCTCTAATTCCCTTCAGCGAGCTATTCCAGGGTTGAGACCCAGTGCAATCGAGTCTTCATATCATGAACCTTCTTTGTTCCAAATTTGGTGAGAATCGTTTTCGAGATCCGATCACATACAGATATTAATATCTAAACCTCCAAACATATAAACAGAAATTGCTTGTTTAATAGTCAAGGGTTATCATACGAAACTGTAGCCTAATCATTATCATTGATCCACTCCGAACGATCAGTTTGGTTGAGTGAGAAGCATCAACGTGTCGTTATCATGTTATCAACCATTATCATGTTATCAACCGTTTATCATGTTATCAACCGTTTATCATGTTATCAACCGTTATCATGTTATCAACCGTTTATCATGTTATCAACCGTTTATCATGTTATCAACCATTATCATGTTATCAACTGGTTATTATGTTATCAACCGTTTATCATGTTATCAACCGTTATCATGTTATCAACCAATATCATGCTATCAACTGTTTATTATGTTATCAACCGTTATCATGTTATCAACCGTTTATCATGTTATCAACCGTTTATCATGTTATCAACTGTTTATCATGTTATCAACCGTTATCATGTTATCAACTGTTTATTATGTTATCAACCGTTATCATGTTATCAACCGTTTATCATGTTATCAACCGTTTATCATGTTATCAACTGTTTATCATGTTATATACCAGTATCATGTGTATACAGTCATGGGGAAAGAATACTATTCAAAGATACCCATGAAATGAGGCGTTCATGTTTCAAATTTCAATGTCAAGTCAAGCCGATAGCCCTGATACTTTTTTTTGGTGAAGCTATGTGTCGCTGGTAGTCTCTCAAACTGTGCCGTTCTTACACTCTCACACTCCCAACAACACAGTAATAACAGACAGTAGTCGACAGTAATAGGCTCGAGTAAACAAAAATCGACTTCAAATAGAGAAAATAAACAGCTTTTATCATGGAATATTCTACATTAAAAACGTAGCTGAAGATGACATTTCAATTGAGCAATCAAGAAGTTTACAATTTTTATTCTCATCCTGCTCCTTAACCACCTCCTCCATCTTCATCTTCTTCTCTTCCTACCCCTTCTTCTTCTTGTTCTCCTTCTTCCTACCCCTTCTTCTTCTTGTTATCCTTCTTCTTCTTCTTCTTCTTCTTCTTCTTCTTCTTCTTCTTTTTCCTCTTCTTCTTCTTCTTCTTCTTCTTCTTCTTCTTCTTCTTCTTGTTCTTCTTCTTCTTTTTCTCCTTCTTCTTCTGCTCCTGCTTCTTCTTCTTCTGCTGCTCCTGCTTCTTCTTCTTCTTCCTACCCCTTCTTCTTCTTCTTCTTCTTCTTCTTTTCTTCTTCTCCTTCTCCTTCTACTTCTTCTTCTTTTTATTCTCATCCTGCTCCTTAACCACCTCCTCCTTCTTCATCTTCTTCTCTTCCTTCCCCTTCTTCTTCTTGTTCTCCTTCTTCCTACCCCTTCTTCTTCTTGTTCTCCTTCTTCTTCTTCTTCTTCTTCTTCTTTTTCCTCTTCTTCTTCTTCTTCTTCTTGTTCTTCTTCTTCTTCTTCTTCTTCTACTTCTTCTCCTTCTTCTTCTTTTTATTCTCATCCTGCTCCTTAACCACCTCCTCCTTCTTCATCTTTTTCTCTTCCTACCCCTTCTTCTTCTTGTTCTCCTTCTCGTTCTTGTTCTTGTTCTTCTTCCTATTCTTCTCCTTCTTCTTCTTCTTCTTCTTCTTCTTCTTCTTCTTCTTCTCCTTCTCCTTTTTTTGTAGATATGGGAGTCTTGTAACGATTAAATTATGCAGAAACCAACTAAAAGAATCACTTTCAACCGTCAGTATCCCTTGTAGATAATGAGCAACTCACCATCTACCTGATGCTGACATGGGTTCTCACTGAATGAGAGTCTAGAATTTTCTTCTGAGCCAACTCGGTCCAAAAATTGCAAGTAGAGGAGTAAAGGAGTAAAGGAGTAAAGGAGTAAAGGAATGCTTTCTTTGTGAATCAGCAACTGTAATCCCACACAGAGTGGAAGACGACAACCCTGCTTGAATTCTTCATTTAATAATATCTTTTTGATTCCAGCAAAGCTGCTCTCCTAACAACACCGTATTATTTCATTCTTTCCTGCTATGTCTGATTATATGTATCACGCCCACTCTCTCTCACTCTATGTCTGCTAGAGTCTATAAGGATCTTTCTTCTATTTCTTTCACCTCTGTTATGTCTGATGACATGTATCTCTCTCTCACACACACACTCTCTCCCTGATCATATTAGAGTTCATCAGGATCTTTCTTTCTGCTCTGTTGTCTGATTATATGTACTTCCCCCTTCACAGGCTCTCTCTCTATCTATCTATCTCTCTCCCTTTCTCTATTCCTCTCTCTCTCTCTCTGATTACACCAGAGTTTATCAGAATCTTTCTATATCCTCTGTTGTATCTGATCATATCTATCTCTCTCCCTCTCTCTATTCCTGTCTCTCTCTCTCTCTCTCTCTGATTACACTAGAGTTTATCAGAATCTTTCTATATCCTCTGTTGTATCTGATCATATCTCTCTCATGCTCTCTCTCTCTCTGATCACACTAGAGCCTATCAGAATCTTTCTTTGTTCTCTGTTATGTCTGATTATATTATGTTTCTTTTCTCCCTCTCTCTTTTGGTAGAGAGTTAGTGGAGAGGATATTTTTAATATTCTTCCCGTAGAATGGACATTGATATGTCCAAAGCTCCGCCAATTTATGTAGATGCATAACAATTTCATTATTATCTATAGTTATTATATTACAAATTGCTCTTTCATATAATATACAGTTCAATAATTATTTTCTTAGTCTATATTATGTAAATTCATCCATAGTTTTGCTGTATTGTAAGCTATTGTATATAAGTGTATAAGCCAGTATATTGTAATCTACATAAATAAAGTACTCAATCAATCAATCTCTCTCTATCTATCTATCTCTCTCCCTCTCTCTATTCCTGTCTCTCTCTCTGATTACACTAGAGTTCATCAGAATCTTTCTATATCCTCTGTTGTATCTGATCATATCTCTCTCACGCTCTCTCTCTGATCACACTAGAGTCTATCAGAATCTTTCTTTGTTCTCTGTTATGTCTGATTATATTATGTTTCTTTTCTGTCACACACTCTCTCTCTCTCTCTCTCTCTCTCTGATCATAGTAGAGTTTATTAGACATTTTTCCTCTTTCTCTGTCTGATAATACTTGAGTAATTAACTTGGTTTGGATTGAAGCTTTGTGCGCCTTTGAGAGTGGATTTTATGGGGATGAGACTGTAAGGATAATAATTATTTTGGGTTTATGTCAGGTTAATTTGTAACAACTTTAAATTTGTAAATTGATGGGGTTCATCCTGTTTATTTCCTCTCAATCATTGATTTGTGATTGTGGAATGTAATGAATAAATAAATGAATGAATGACAGCAGATGACAGTATTCTTATTGAGATCAAATATTGGGGCACCGAGCTTCGCTCGTTATTTTTATTTATTGATAAACAGAACACAATTCTCTAAAATGATCGTGTTTATATTTCACAGCTGGCTATATGTCATCTTATGAATTTCGGGGATGCGATTTTTTGATTTTTCACATACTCACTCGCTCACTCACTTTTTTACTATCCACAGCTGTTTCAACCAAGGATGAATTATGCTTTTAATGTCGTTCAGCGAGTTTTCCCAAGGATGAGACCCAATGCAATCGAATTTCCATTTTATAAACTTTCCATGTTCCAAATTTCGTGAAAATCGTTAGAGCCGTTTTCGAGATCCGTTAAACATAAATAACCAGATAGAAAAATAGCCAGATATACAAAATAACCAGAAATGAAAATAACCAGATATATAAATACAGAAATTGCTCGATTAATATAATAGGATTTGTGCATTTTAAAAAATGCCAGTCGTTCCATGAGGTCTTAAGGTGCGTACAGATATACGTGCCTCCAACCCACTCCGTGCACGCTCCGCCCTCGTTCCACCATCGCTCCGCCATCGCTCCGCAGTCGCACCGATCATGAACGTTACGGGAGATGTTAGCTCTTCTCGCGTTCCACTCTTGCTCCCCGGTCGATCATCAATCGATCTGCTCGAGTGACGTTCGATTGCGGAGCAAAGCAAAAGTCTGTACGCAACTTTATGCTCTAAGCCCATACTCAAATATTTAAATATTCAATATAGGCAATACCCATTACTCAACCCATTCCATACCCAATTCCTGATTCATATCTATTATTCTATGACTTGAAATACTTAAATACAGTATCTCCGTAATGACTCATTCTTAACAATACAAGGATAATACTAGTTCATATAAAGAAGTCCACGTTAAAATGGCAGTGAAGAAAGATAGAGAAACATCAATTCTGATTCTCTATCTTAAGGATCGTCTGTCTCTTTATCTCTAAGTTTGATTTAATTTTGAATTGTCAATTTTTGTAAATATTACGATAGGCAACAGCCTTGTATGAATAATTATCAATAAATCCACACATCTATCTATCTATCTTGTCGAAGCCTTCCATAGACGGTAGCTGATACAGGTTTATTGATGTAATATCAACTGTTCATTCTCATCCAAAATAATCAATCCATATTCTATTGAACAAAAAATTATATTTTCCTACAGTTACGTTGAAAAGTGATCATTCCTGCACTGATTACAGAACGCAAAGAGTCACTTTTCAGCTCTAGTGCGCAAAGTATTATTTTGCGTATTATCTTGCAGCCATCCCAATCAGCTGTTGACATTGTTGGCGTGGGTTTTGAATGCGAATTTGTTATATCTATATTTTCTTTGATTCTCAAACGAATAAAAATGATAACTCATTGAATTATACATTTTGAATATCATTAATTATTCATTATTTCAAATAATCATATAATTCCTAATATTTTTTTCATTCATAAATTGATTGGTTGAAAAATAATTTAGAATTTAAGATTTACTCAACATTATTCAAATTTTCAAATTAATTGGATCAATTTAATGTTCTATTTGAATAAATTATCGATTATTAATTTTCAATTGGATTATCAAGTTTAAAATGAATTTAAGTTGTTATTAATAACAATATTATACAGACAAACATTTGATGGATTTCAGTCATAGTTTTACCCATAATCAACCACTTCTCATATTCAATGGTAACTGTAGGAGAAATTTAATGTTATATACGTGAGCAAAGTTCCTCTGCTGCACTCAAGAAACCATTCCGCCCTCGCAGTAGGGGTAAAGTGAGAGTACTGAAGAAAAGCTGGAGAAAAGCTGCCCCAAAGCTGCCCCAAAGCTGCCCCCAAATCTGCCCCAAATCTGATTCTTGGTTCTAACCTTGCCCAATCCAATGTAATCTGATCTAACCTAACCTAGCCATACCCCTAATCTCACAATAAACCTCAAATGAAGATTTCCCACTTTTTTGGAAAAAAAAAACTAGATCCAGCTTTTTTTTATTTCTTGAATAACTAAGAAACCGTTAATTTTACAAAAAATCTACAAGAGTAACATTTTCCAGTAAATCTAATAACGAATCCATTGACACCCCATTTGTCAAGATTGAACAAAAAATAAGGATCTCATGGGAAAACTAGATCCAGTTTTTTTATTTCTCGAATAACTAAGAAACCAAGAATAACTTTTTCCATTTATCAAGATTGAACAGAAAAAGTAGATCCAATTTCTTGAATAACTGAGAATAATTTTTTTCAGTAAATCCATTATTTGTCAAGGGATCCTAACTCTGAAACTGAGCAACAAGCATTTTTATGTTGAGACCCTTTCTTAAGCAAACCTCAGCACTAAACCCCCCCCCTCACAGGGGGGGGGGTTGGGGTCTTGACCCTCTGTCTTTACCTGAACTACTTGAAAACTCACCTCAGGTTGTATTGAGAAGGAAAAATATATATAATAAAATGTATAAGAACAAGTCAGTCAGATATATTACTTTTTGATCAGAGTGTACATCTTGATGAGAGTATTACCAATATGAGTATATCACTCACACACCATATATTCAACAGACATTCAATTACAATGATGAAATTCGAATCAGTTTAAAACAAGAAGATATTTATACACTTCCAGTAGAAGTTTTCTCATAATTGAAGGCGAAATCAAAGTGAAAGATAAGAATGATGTTGACACCAAGGACTTTTCACTTATCAATAATGGAGTTGCATACCTATTTGATGAAATCAGATATGAATTGGGAGGGGTTGAAGTTGATCGCACACGTAATGTAGGATTGACAACAACCATGAAAAACTATCTACGTCAATCAAAACTCAATGAAAAAATTATGGAGAATGCAGGATGGAAGTTGACTGGATGGAAAAGTTTAGATAAATTCTGCTTTTGCATTCCTTTGGATATGTGGTTAGGTGTAATGGAAGACTATAGAAAAGTTCTATTAAATGTTCGTCAGGAAATTGTTCTATTAAGATCATCATCAGACTTGAATTGTATTGAATCAGAGACAGCAAAATCGGTGAAAATTGATATTACAAAACTACAATGGAAAGTACCCTATATACATGCTTCTGACACTGTTCGTCTTGATCTGCTGAGTTTACACATAGTGATATACCAATTACCATTCCATTCAGATCATGGAATTGCATGAATATCCACAATTACCTGAAACTACTAATCTTCAATGGACAGTTAAGACAACTTCGAACATATTGAAACCTAGATTCATTATTCTTGATTACAAAAGAATAGGAAAAATGTTATAACTGCTAACAGGTCACATTCGATTTCTGTAATCTGAACAATGTTAATCTCTATTTAATGCTCAATCATTCCCCTATGAAAATATTGTTGGTAATAAACATTTTGTATCACATGTTCTCTGAATTCCAAAATGAATACTATCCTTATAACAGCAGTACATCAATTGAGTATAAAACATTCGATGAATATGCACCATTGGTTGTTATAGACTGTAGTAAGCAAAATGAACTATTGAAATCTGGTGCAATAGACATAAAGTTGACAATTGGAAACAACAAATGATTTCTCAGAAAAAACCAGTGCCTACTGTTTAATCCTCCATGATAATGAGTTTGAATATACACCCTGAGTGGAACAGTAAAAAGAGTATTATAAATCTTCTATAAAATAACAAAAACTAGACAATATTCAAATCAAAAGTATTAATCTACAAATGTATCAATATTTTACCTTCAGTATCATCCCATTAATTTATAGAATTGTTCTTGTCTTGATCTCAACCCATTTTTCTTCAAATTTAATTTTAAAGCATTTTATATTATTATTCAATTTATCAGCTTCTTTCAAAGCAAAATACTGACTGTGATGATATAGTGCTATCCATATGAGCTTAGATTTTTTTTTAAAGTTGAATAATATTCTTGGTCTGGGTACCCAAACCTACATTTTTTTCTGGGTGTACTCACCTACATCTACAATTCTTTCTGGGTGTACTCACCTAAACCTAAGATTTTTCACCTATATTTATTACATTTTTTTTTCATACCATTCTTTAAAAGAGATTCCAGAAGAAGTGAGAATTGTTGGATTAAGTTTGGATCAGTCATATACTTCCATTCTTTTTCATTATTGAGATTGATGTTTGGTATGAAAGTTGCAGCTAATGGTATACATTGTAAAAAATGGAAAAAATTCTGAATCAAATTTTTGATATCAACATTAATATCACTATTATTATCTTTATTATACAAATATCGACCAAATTTATCAACACTCATGATCTATTTTTATAATAAATGTTTAATACAACCTGAGGTGAGTTTTCAAGTAGTTCAGGTTAAAGACAGAGGGTCAAGCCCCCAACCCCCCCCCCTGTGGGGGGGGGGTTTAGTGCTGAGGTTTAAGCAAGGTCTCAACATAAAAATGCTTGTTGCTCAGTTTCAGAGTTAGGATCCCTTGACAAATAATGAATCTACTGAAAAAAATTATTCTTAGTTATTCAAGAAATTGGATCTACTTTTTCTGTTCAATCTTGACAAATGGATTTACTGGAAAAAGTGATTCTTGGTTTCTTAGTTATCGGATCTGGTTTTCCCATGAGATCCTTATTTTTGTTCAATCTTGACAAATGGGGTGTCAATGGATTCGTTATTAGATTTACTGGAAAATGTTACTCTTGTAGATTTTTTGTAAAATTAACGGTTTCTTAGTTATTCAAGAAATAAAAAAAAGCTGGATCTAGTTTTTTTTTCCAAAAAAGTGGGAAATCTTCATTTGAGGTTTATTGTGAGATTAGGGGTATGGCTAGGTTAGGTAAGATCTGATTACATTGGGTTGGGCAAGGTTAGAACCAAGAATCAGATTTGGGGCAGATTTGGGGGCAGCTTTGGGGCAGGTTTGGGGCAGCTTTTCTCCAGCTTTTCTTCAGTACTCTCACTTTACCCCTACTCCTCGCCTTTCTTTGCGCACTAGTTGTACAAATAACTATTCCAATATAATTCCTTTCCTTTCCCTTTTTCCTTCGTCCTGGTACCCCCAGAAGAAGGGAGTTTATTAGAGGAAATATAACAAACAAAAATGAGAAATACACTTAAAAAAGAAATCTTACAAACAAAACAAATGAAGAATAATGAAAAAAGCAAGAATGACAAAAGATAAGAAGATAATAATAATAAATATAATATAATATAATATATAATTATAATAATTTCACCCATAATAATAATTAATGATTCCATAATCCATATATATTTCATAATGATTTCATAATAACGATGAAATATTTTGTTGATTGATTATTAATTCCTAATTGTTAAAAGACGATCTGGAAACAGAGTAAAGCGAGAAAGAGATAGCACTATCCGCTTTGTTGAATGATAGACAAGGATAGCAATACCATTGCTAATCAAACATTGCCATTATAACGTGGAATTCACTCTAGAAGAATAATGAGTGAATAATCGTCTGAGATGTTCCAATGAATCTGTTGTTGTAACAATTTAAAGTTTTCATTGAGTGTTTTCAGTCAATCTGGAAATCGATGGAGGAACTCTGAGACTTCAAAGGAAGAAAAATATGGAATGAGTGGAAGTGTTTTGTGAGAATGAGGTTCAGTAAATGCAGTGAGTAACCGGATATTTTGTCGGAAAAGGCATGATGCCTTCTCCAAGATACTGTCAAAGGAATGGCCTTTACTCTTCACTTTTTTATTTCTATTTTTGTTCTCACTACCTCTCTCGCCAACTCTTCCTCTCACTCACTCTCTCTCATTTCATCTCATTCACTCTGTCCCTGGTAGGAAGTTAGTGGGGAGGATATTTTTAATATTCTTTCCGAAGAATGGACATTGCTATGTCCAAAGCTCCGCCAATTTATGTAGATGCATAACAATATAATTATCTATAGCTCTTTACCAAATTGCTTCTTTCATATCATATACAGCTCAATTATTTTCTTAATTTATATTTTGTAAATTCATCTATAATTTTGCTGTATTGTAAGCTATTGTATATAAGTGTATAATCCAGTATATTTATATTGTAATCTACATAAACAAAGTACTCAATCAATCTCTCCCATTTCATCTCATACACTCTGTCCCTCTCATATCAACCTCTTTATTCTTCACTTCATTATTTTTTCTCCCTATTTTCGCTCTTATTGAATGAAAAAGACTAAGAAATTGTCAAAAAACCACAGATTTATTGATATCTAAAATTTATATCAGATTTATATAAATCAGTGACTTTTTGACAATTTCTTAGTCTTTTTCATTCAATATGAATAATTACCACAATATCAACTTCTCAACTACACAAAAAGTATTTTTGTTCTCTCTGTTCACTCTCTTCCTCTCTGTTTGGTAGAGAGTTAGTGGGGAGGATATTTTTAATATTTTTTCCGAAGATTGGACATTGATATGTCCAAAGCTCCGTCAATTTATGTAGATGCAAAACAATATAATTATCTATAGTTATTATATCACAAATTGATTTCCATATCATATACAGTTCAATGATTATTTTCTTAGTCCATATTATGTAAATTGATCTATAATTTTGCTGTATTGTGAGCTATTGTATATAAGTGTATAAGCCAGTATATTTATATTGTAATCTACATAAATAAAGTACTCAATCAATCTCTCTCATTTCATCTCATACACTCTGTTCCTCTCATATCAACCTCTTCATTCTTCACTTCATTATTTTTCCTACCTATTTTTGTTCTTAATGAATGAAAAAGACTAGGAAATCGTCAAAAAACCACAGATTTATTGAAATCTAAAATTTATATCAGATTTATACAAATCAGTGACTTTTTGACAATTTATTAGTCTTTTTCATTCAACATGAATAATTACCACAATATCAACTACTCAACTACACAAAAAGTATTTTTGTTCCCACTGTTCTCTCTCTCACATTCTCTCGCTCTTTTCATCTCATTCACTCCGTCTCTCTCACATCAACCTTATCATTCCTCACTCCTTACTTTTTTATCTCTTTTTTGTTCTCACTGCTCTCTCTCTCTCCTCCTTTCTCTGTCACTATCTCTCTCTCTCTCTCTCTGTTTCTTTTTCTCACATTATTTCACTCCGTTCCTCCTACATCAACCTTTTCATTCTCCACTCCACACGCTTTCAACTCCTATTTTTGTTCTCTCTTCCTCTCTCACCTACACTATCATTCTCTCTGTTCACATTTTATTCTTTTCATCCTCTTTCTCTCTTCTATGAACCTCTCGATCATTCACCTCAACTGGTCCAGTCTTTCTAACAAGTTGTCCAAGAAACCAGCACACAGCTCTCACATTTTTCATTTCTTTTCATGCTTCTACTTCTTCTCTTTCTCCTCCTTCTTCTTCTTTTTCATCTTCCTCTTTTCCTTCCTCTACTTCTTTTTCCTCTACTTCTCCTTCTTCTCTTTTTCCACCCCTTTCCCTCGTTACACTATCCTATCCACCACCTCTCAGCAACCACTCGCTCTCTTACGCTCTCTCTCTTACTCATAGTTCTCTCCTCCTCCCTCAAGCTTTGATGTTGCAAGCTTTTAGAGGAAATTCGATAAGCGACAGAGTGTATTAATTTCCAGAAATAATGCAAAGACAGATGGACGACTCCTTCCCTCTTCTGTCGCTGAGATGTCGTTCCAGTTCTTTGATGATGATGATGATGATGATGATTCGTGAAACTCCTGCTGGTGAAGTCATACTTGCAATAATTTACACCAAAGACAGAGATGCGGAATTTGCAACATCACTTTCATTTCACCTTAGAGTCATACTTCTTGTTTGAGTATTGGGTTTGTTACATTGAAGTATATTTTATTACAGTGATTACAGTGAGTATTTTTTTCGTGAGCTGTCATTCAATTGACTGAACAGTTGATTCAGTTGACTGAACAGGAATTACTTTTTCGCCCCACTTGGATGTAATGAGCTCGTTTTCGTGCGTCATATGGAGGCCGAAAATGACTGTTTTCTGACCAGGCCGGTAAAAGTTTTACGGCCCTAGGGCTGTAAAATAACCTTGAAGTCAGCTGATTCTGATTTGATGTGAACGTGTTTACAAAATGGTTTATGAAACGGGATCAGTTTATGCTTCTAGAGTTGAATAAGTATTCTGCAAAAAAGATAATATCATTTTATTTGGATGAATAGATTAATATTATAAATTTTCAAATTCGATTTTCAGAGTAGGATAGAACTTCTAACCTAAACTTCCGAAGTCAACGACAACAACATTGTTGACGTTGACATTCAGATTGGCCATTTCAGTGCTAAACAGCTGATCAAAAATTTTTCATTATTTGTGTTTATTATCAAGAATCCAAACATTTATAATAAAATCATCTTATTGTCAATAAGAAGAATAAAAAGTATAAACTCAACCTCTTACATCATTGAACATAATTCTTTTAGGTTACTTAGACAAATCAGAATAAAAATAAAAATACTTGGACAATTTCCTGATATTCAGATTACCTCAGATTTGCTAGAGCTATGACCTTCCTTCGCTTTCGGAAGTGCCTAATAAACAATAAATTATTCTCATATTTATATTGTTTATTTTTCTGTGTGGCGAAAAATAACGTTCTCACCTTGGGCAAAAATGTGTTTCTGGCTCTCAATCTTTTCTAGTCCGAGGCCTACGGCCTCGGACTTGAAAACCGATTTCGAGCCAGAAAAGTCTCATTTTCGGCCCTAGGTGCGAAATATACTATTTACTACAGTTACGTTGAAAAGTGGCCATTGCTGCACTGATTACAGAACGCAAAGAATCACTTTTCCGCTCTAGTGCGGGAAAAATTTTTCTGCACTCCAGATTTGCAACATGGCAACGCAAAATACTTAGTAGGTTATATGGAGCAACAGTGCAGCAAAATCAAAATGAAGTTGGTAACAGTGACTGCTGTGGCTGCTATAGTGAGCAGAGGTGCAACCAAGCACAACGCGCTAATTATTATTCATTATATATTATAATGGAGGACAACGAGGACTTTAGGATTTTAGGATTAAGGTTTTTATCAATAATAAAATTACACAGAAAAACATTTGATGGATTTCAGGCAAATTTTACCCATAATTACACACTTTTCATATTCAATGGTAACTGTAGGAAAAACTTAATGTGAAATACGTGCGCAAAGTTCCTCTGCTGCACTCAAGAAACCATTCCGATGGTAAACGTTTCTTTCGGTGCAGCAAACTGTCACTTTGCGCACTAGTTGCACAAATAACTATTGACGCGCCTCTCTTGAAGACAGGAAGTCACGATGCATTTTTCTTCATTGATCACTGTCACTGGACTAAAGTGACCCATTATTCTGACTCCAAATTCCTGGCAACCAACATTTGATAGGTGAAACTGTGAGGATTTGTCTAATACCAAAGATCAGCTTCGGAGCAAAACGGACAAGCAAAGTTTGTTTTCAAGCGACAACCTTTGTCTACTTAGACAGGATTAGTCTACAATTTGTAAATAGCTGTAAGCTATAGTGAAGTTCACGTTATAATGGCAGTGGAGAAAGATAGGAGAACAACGTTGCCGATCCTCTGTTTTGTCAATGCCTTCTGTGGAGGGTGACTGATACAAATCAAATCAAATCAATTTATTTCCCATTTTTACAATACATACAGAACATGAAATTACCATAGTTACTGAAATAATTACAATATAACCAAAAAATCACAATCATACCCTGAAGAACATTAACAAAACTCAAATATACATTGAAAATAATTCTAAAGGTTACAAAAACCTGTTTGGGCAGAAAAAAACTACTTAGAATAAAAAAAAGTGTTACAGTTTACAAGGCAGATTGAGAAAGAGTAAAAAAAACTAAGAAAAAAAGGAAAAAGAACTTTAGTATCAGTTTAACATTATTGAATACTAACAATATTACACTATAAACAATAACATTACAAACTAAAAAAAAATGTCGCGCTTACCAGTTATAAAAAAGTGTACTACTGTGGAGGCCTACAGTTTAAACAATATTTTCATAATAACCAGAAACATCTTCATGTATCAGATGGCTATGTAATAATCTACAGATATTGAATGAAAAAGACTAAGAAATTTTCAAAAAACCACTGATTTATTGATAATTTGAAAGACCGGTTTCGGTTACTATCTACAGATAGTTGTCTTCTGTCTACACCTTTACAGGTTTATTGATGTAATATAAACTGTTCATTCTCGTTTAAAATACAAAATTATATTCTATTAAGCGAGGAATTACATTTTTCAATAATCTCCTAATGAAGTTCCATTCAGGATAGATTATTCTGTTAATTAATTATCAATTTTACATTGTTGAAAGACGATCTGGCAAACAGAGCAAAGCGAGAAAGAGAGATAGCGCCATCCGCTTTGTTGAATGATAGACAAGGAAAGAAATACCATTGCTAATCAAACACTGCCATTATAACGTGGACCTCACTATAGTCATGAATGATATTATGACACTCACATGAAAAGGAAAAACAGGCTTATGCCAAAAAATTGTCCTTTCTCAAATTTATACCACAGTCCAAATCAAAATCTATGTTAAGCTACTATCACCCATTAATATGAATTATGAAATATGAAATATTGATAAAAAAAGCAAAGGAACATACAGACTTAATAGTTTACACAAGGCTACTGTTTTGGATCTCATTCATTCATAGACAATGAATACAATGCTGGCAAAAACAACAGGCACTCGCCCAAAACTACTTCAAACCTTAATTTGGAAAACACAGTTTAGTGAAACAGTTATGTAAACGATAACTTAATTCACACACTATTTTGAGTTTGTATGTACTACAATGTATGTATGTAAAATGTATGTACTACAATAATTTTGGATTTATCAGATTAATTAACTTCAAAATCCAAACAAAAATCTTCCTCACAGAATATATAAAATATTCAACTTAAATCCACAAATTATACTCATGTTAAAATTCTGAACGTCAAAACATCACATGGATTTGGTTGAATTTGAATATTCTTCGGAGATAATATTGAAAATATTTCTAAACATCTATTAATTTATCTTTCGAAACATAATCTAAATCTGGAAGAGAAATATTACAAGAAGTATCCTTAGTTTTCATCTGTCATTCATTGCTTTCTTGTGAAAGTAGAAATAATGGATATATAATTTGGAGGAGGGTGAGAATGATTCGAAGGGATGTGGTGTGGAAAAGAAGAAAAATTCACATCAGAAATACTGGTCACCCTCTATAGAAGGTTGTGGCCAGCAAAAAATCGGCAACCTTGTTCTCTTATCTTCCTCCACTGCCATTATAACGTTGAAAGATGAATACTATCTCCTCCATGAAACAAAATTGATTACCAATTCTCTCTTGTAAGTTAAATCGACAACCTTGTCCTCCTATTTTTTCTCCACTGGTGCCATTATAACGTGGACCTCACTGTAGATGAATACTATCTCCTCCATGAAACAAAATCAACTTGCAATGTTGCCGAATCCCCTCTTGTAACTTATTGAATCTTCACAGTGCAATTACTAAGTACTTGAAAGCAGTCTGCTGCACATACAAGAGTACTCTACCCATTGTTTCCCTCATCAAAGTATACAGACACTATCGAACAGCTCTTGAGATATTACGAAGTTTGCTTCTAGGATTTCTCGTTCACCTTCTCCTTCTCCTTCTACATATTCTCCTCCTCATCCTTCTCCACATCCCCATTTTCCTCCTTCTCCTCCTTCAACACTAACTCATCCTCCTCATCTTCTTTCTCCTTCTCCTTCTCATCCTTATCCTTCCCCTCATCATCCTTCTCCTCCTCCTTCCGCTTTTTGTCATTCTCCTTCTCATTTTCCACCTTCATCTTCTCCTCCTCCTTCTCCTCCTCCTCCTCCTCCTCCTCGTCCTTATCACCATCCTCCTCTTCAACAATTATGAATATTTCATCAACTGAGAAAATTATACTCATCCACGATTTTATGATAAATCCCTATAATGATTATATTTGAAATATAGTATTTTGGTAGTTCATTATATTTTTTTTATGACTAACTACTAGCAAATATATTATTTTTATTTTAAGATTTTGCATTTTCTTGTAAAGGAGACATGTTTGGGGGAACCCGTTGTCTCCATTGTAAATGGATAAATAAATAAATACTATGCTACGACTACTATTTATAATTATTATATAATTTTCCATCTTTTCATTGGCCTTTTCATCTCTCCACTAACCTAACAGAATTCAGTGCATTCTAACCGAGTCAACCCGGCATAACCATGATAATATGTACAAAAACCGCTCCACAATCTAAAGTAAACCTTTAGTTGGTTACTAGAAGTAGTAGTCCTAATGATAACTACCAATCTTATTAATTCAACATCATAATGTTTTGGGAAAATTGCTTCTTAGACTTCCAGACAAGATTGCGATAAAAATTGGAAAAAACAAACTATAAATAAAAGTAAATTTATGGGATTTTCTCTTTCACTTCCTCTCTATGACTTCAACTTCACAATAATTTTTACTCTCACTGTCATCCTCTCTGTCTTTCTTTCTCCGACATATCTTTCTTTCTCTGACAGTACTAGGCCTACAGAATATCTCACTACTCACTCTTTCTTCCTCAATTCCTCACACTCTCTCTTTCTGTCATTCTCTCATTCTCTTTCTCTCTCACTATCCCTCTCTGAGATGAGAGAGATGATACTGATGCGGAACTGTTCAATAATGATTCATTTCTTATGTTTGATTTAATTTTTATTTTATATTGTCAATTTTTCTGTGAATGTTACCAGGGAACAGTCTTGTTACAATTATTGTAAATAATTATCTCATCTTATCTTCTCTCTCTGTCTCTACTCTCTCACCCTCTCTCTCTTTTTTGGAAGAGAGTTAGTGGGGAAAATATTTTGAATATTCTTTCCAAAGAATGGACATTGATATGTCTAAAGATCCGCCAATTAATGTGGATGCATAACAATATTATCTTTAGTTATCACAAATTGCTTTTCTCATATCATATGCGGTTCAAAAATCATTTTCTTAGTCTATATTATGTAAATTCATCTATAATTTTGCTGTATTGTAAGCTATTGTATAGAAGTGTAAAAGCCAGTATATATTGTAATCTACATAAATAAAGTACTCAATCAATCAATCTCTCTCTTGGAGCATACATAAATAGAGAAATTCAACACACATTGTTACATACATAAATGAAGAATTTATGTAATCTAATCTCTCTGTCTCTATCTCTCTCACTCATTCTCACACTCTCTCTCTCATTCTCTCTTACTCACTCTCTCTATCTCTCTACGTCTCTGCTTTTCTCTCACCGCAACTCCACAATAGAATTTCTTATTGAGTCGCGTCTTTCGCTCAAGTCTTTGGGCTTCATTGTCTTCTTATGAAGGACGTTTACTCTTTAATGGCTGTCACGTACCTACTCCCTCTAATCGCTGCCTCCTGCTTACTCCCTTTAATGACTGCCTACTTGCTTACTCCCTCCAATGGCTGCCTCCCTTTCTTATATAGGCTACACGTTCAAAACCCAAACAAAGTATGTACATCATGTCAAAATGTCACCGCACGTCTTTCTTATCGAAGCGAACATAATCCTTTTGCCGTCTTTGTTATGTCTTCTACAAATAAAATAAAGAGCTTGTAAAAGACGTGTGACGTGATTTGGGAGAATTATTCGTGTCACGTGTCTCGTGAGATCTATTCCAAGATGTCGGCATTTGTTGAATCAATCAGTCAATTTTTCTTCTATTATTTATATTCTATTGAAATTAAGTGGATTTCTACAATTTCTCAAGTTTCTTCAATCATTTATTTTTTATTTATTAAGTTTTATATCTAATTCTACATAGGATTCACCAAACATTATTCTTAAGATATGATTCAATAGTACGTCCAATTCATCGTTCCTTGTTAACATTTAGAATGAGTTCCAGCATAGAGAAAAGATAGCATACGAGGATATCCCATGATATAGTTCGTTTATGTTAAAAATTTTTAACCGATTTCCTGTCAACTCGAGCCAATTGCTGTCGACTACTGAAGCCTATAAAATTATTACTGTTTCATTTGGAGTGTAAGAGTGTAAGAAAGGCACAGTATGAGAAACTACCAGCGTCACATGGCTCTACGAAAAAGAACCACTAGGACTATCAGCCTGAGATGACATTGAAAATTAGAGAATAAACATCCTATACCATGGAATAGATTCTTGTTCTATCTTTTCTCTATTAAGAAAGATCTCAAAGGGAAAATATTTCCTCAGATTTTTAAAGATGAGTGATTCCTCACTTTAGTGAAGTCCACTTTTTGTTGGCAGTGTTTGATTAGCAATGATATTGATATCCTTGTCTATCATTTAACAAAGCGGATAGCACCATCACTTTCTTGATTTGTTCTGTTGCCAGATCGTCCTTCAACAATATAGAATTAATAATTAATTTACAAAATTTTCCATCTTGATTATGACAATTCATTATGGGATTATTGAAAAATATAATCTCTTGTTCGATAAAGTAAATAATAATAATATTTATAATAATATAATAATATAATAATATTTATTCGACCAATCAACACACATTGTACAAAATATTTCAGAAAAAAAAACAATCTTAACTGGTGTAGCAAACACCTTCGCATGCACAATACACTGTATATCAAAGTCTAAATGAAACCCCCAAGGTAATCCTGTGTGGGGCCCTTCTTCATACTTCTATTCACAATAGAGAAAAAATGAAATGAAATAAGTAAAAAATCAAATGAAAATATAGTCATACATGTAAAATTTTTGAAAAAAAAATCACTGGAGAAAAAGTATTGAACATAAAAAATATAAAATCATGAAGCAATTAAACAGGATTTTGTGCGGGCAGCACATTCTGAGTGATCATTAGTATTATCATAGAGAAACAATAGCGTAAGTAGATATCCCATGGTATAGGGCGTTTATGTCGCAACTTTTACTGTTATCTCAAGCCGATTACTGTCGATTATTGTCGATTTTTAATGTTTTGACCAGATAAGAGTGTATGAACGGCACAATATGAGAGACTACCAGCGTCATAAAGCTTCACGGGAAAGAATTACGTGGACTATCAGCTTGAGATAACAGTAAAAGTTGCGACATAAACGCCCTATACCATGGGATATCTACTTACGCTATTGTTTCTCTATGGTATTATTCAGTTAACAGAAAAAGCCATGTAAATTATAGGTGTTATGACAAATAATTACACAAAATTACATATAGAATTCACGTCTCCAAGCATATGATAACAATTGATACAAACATGTGAATATCGACCTTAGATTATGGAATACTCTTATAGAAATAATTGAATATCATCAATTTCAGCAATGCATTTTTTAAATTTGGCCTTGAACACTCGGCTATATTGACACTTTTGTAAGTCAGGTTGCAAGGCGTTAAAAAATCTAACACCCTACATACTTGAAAAATCGTCTGTTATGTTCAAGCCTAGGTGTTGGTATTTGAACTCTGTTTCTGTATCGAACATTGTGATATGGGATATGAGGCTGTGTTATCAATTGATTTTTATTTATGAATGTATCTAGAACTGCTTTAAACAAGAAAGAATGTCTGACCGTTAGTATTATTGACCATCTTGAACTAGAGTGAACAGTTGATATTACATCAATGAACCTGTATCAGCTACCGTCTATGGAAGGCATTTACAAAACAGAGGAAACAGCAACGTTGATCTCTTATCTTCCCCCACTGCCATTATAACGTGGACCTCACTATAGAACATCGAGATGTGCCTGTGTATATGGTGAGGTCCACGTTATAATGACAGTATTAAATTTGATTAATATTGGTGTTTCTATCCTTGTCTATCATTCGAAAAAACAGGTAGAACTATCCTTTTCCAGAAACTGGGAAAAAAAGAAGTAGAGTAAGAGAACAATCCATCGAAAGTAGTCTCTCTCTAGATCAGTGATATATAATAATTCTTATTCCATGACCACCAAGACTTGAAACTACTACTGTAACCTGTATTTGATGATAGAGTATGAGTACTCCATCATTATTATAGATGACCACTTGAGGTTCAAAGTGCTTTCTCTTGTAGACTGCAACATGAGTGTTGACCTCTCAACTCATGACATATTACTTGTGACGTCACAAAAATACTTTTGTGATACCTTCGGAGTAGGCCTAATGTTACACAGATTGCAAGGCTTCTACGATCCGTTATTCATTAGTAAGGGTCCATATTTTCAGGAAATGGATAATTTTTCTCTGTTTCATTCATTTATTTATTTATCATTGGCACAGCCAAAGAATTATATTGTGGAGATTAGAAGGCTACAACAACCCATTATCCCTTCGAAAGGGTCCACCTTTCTAGAAAATGATCTGCTTTTATCTATTTTATTCATTTATTTCTGTTTTCATTTTTGAGTGGACAACAATTTTTAACTCAGCCTGAGAGCTATTCTTCACAGATTGTAAGGCTCCAATAGTCCCTTAATCTTTCTGAAGGGTCCATGTTTCTAGAGAATGGATAACTCTTCTCTATTTCATTCATTTATTTATTCCTTTATATTTTTAATGGACAACAATTTCCAACTTAGCCTTAGAGTTATGTTATACCCCTTGTAAGGTTCCAACAATCCGTTATCCCTCCGGAAGGGTCCATGTTTTCAGAAAATGGATGATCCTTCTCTATTTTATTCATTTATTTCTTCCTTTATTTTTTGAGTGAACAACAATTTTTGACTCAGCCTCAGAGTAATATAATACAGATTGAAACTATTGTAAGGCTCAAATAATCCGTTACTCTTTCTGTAGGGTCCATGTTTTAATAAAATGAATTACTTTTCAATTCCATTCATTTATTCATTTACCGGCATGTCACCCGTATCCCGCAAGGGGTCTAATTGGAAACTTGACAGACTGGAAAGTTGATCCTCCGAAATCTTCAAAAATTCTAAATAGGCTTATAACAATCCTTGGTCAATTAAGAGACTAAATAAAATATTTTGAGTTAATCAGTCCAGTGTTTTAGACGTGATGATGCGTCATTCAAGAATTTCCTATTCTGTATGTGCATAAGCCAATTCTTCCCTTCATTATAAATCAATAAGATCATTATAATTATTATTATTAATCATACTATTATCATTCCGGACATTTTTTGTGTCCAATGAATGTGAAATAAACCCTACCATAACATATTATGAATTTATACTTACTCCTTATTCTCTATTGATTCATACAATAAGTACATCACCAAAAATTATAGGGAGAGAAAAATTAGGTCACCTTGTGCTATTCCTTTCTCAAATTTAGATGAGGTTACACCTAGTCTGTAATAGGTTAAGAGTCTTGTAGTTGTTCACTTCACAAAATTTCCAGTTTTCATTTATTTCCACAAAAATTATTGCAAAACGGTAATTTGTTATCAGCTATTGGTTGTCCACTCCTTCACCCCTCCAAACAATTTTCAGTGAATCTGGAAAATCCAACCGGCTGGAAAATCAGAGAAAACTGTTGGAAGAAAGAGAGCCATGTTCTTGGAAGAGTTGATGAATTATTCAGATGTCCTTGGATTAGTCTAGAGCTTCTTGATTAAGTGATTTCATTATTTTATCTGGGTGACAGTGAACGCTAATTGCAGCTCTAGTTGAGATTTGTCAACTCGCAAAATCAAGCGTCTCTCAGCATTCACTTTTTCCCTTTCTCAAACCCTTTTTCCCTT